>NC_046164.1:12154888-12189888 GCF_011064425.1 Rattus rattus | reverse complement strand
TTCCTGAAACATCCATTTTAATTTCCTCATGCTTTTCTCAGTCTGTAAAAACTTCAGTGCAGCAGCATTCAGGTTTTTTTACTTAAATAGCAAAAGTCTTAAACAGTGTCTTACTAATTTTTAGTGGCTAGAATCACTTGAGAATCTCTGAGGGAGGGTCTAGATTAGTTTTAGAGTCTGTTGAGTAGGGCAGATTAATTATTAATAAACAATTTAGAGCCAGGCTGTCCGAGATTGGTCTGGTGCTGCTATGTATTCAAATGCTAAATACTGGCCCACAAGATCTGGCTGAAGACTAGATGCGCATTCTCATGCACACCAAACTTTGCTCACCTAGCCGGTGTAACTTATGAACTATCTCAGGTTCATCAGGGTCTTGGCACTGACCTGGCAAGGGCTTCTATGTTGTGCCATCATGTGACAAAGGGAATCATGTGGCACAACAATAAGCCTACTCTATGTTCTTCCAACATGTAGATTAAGTAGAGCCTTGTTTACTCTGTGGCCACTCTATCCAACTCTACTCTATGGCCGCTCTATCCAACTCTACTCTATGGCTGCTCTATCCAACTCTACTCTATGGCCGCTCTATCCAAAGCTACTCTATGACTGCTCTATCCAACTCTACTCTATGGCCGCTCTATCCAATGCTACTCTATGGTTGCGCTCCAATACTCTATGGCTGTTCTGTCCAACTCTACTCTATGGCTGCTCTATCCAACTCTACTCTATGGTTGCTTTAACTTATTCACGAGGACAGAGCCTTCATGGCTGCTTCACCTCTTAATACCATTATAGAGGTAACTAAATTTCAACATGATGCAAAGACTATATTTGATAAAGTGTAAAAGTGTGAAGCTCCGCAGCTCCTGAACAGCTATTACAACTGTATCACGGTTTGCTGCGATGTATAGTATTTTGGTCCAGTTAATTTTGATGTATGATGTTTTTCTTTGCAGTTTCTTTATAATAACGTTATTATTTACCAAAGCATTTTACAATCCTGTAGAACATTACATACACTCTACAATCAGAGGAAGCAGATGGAAGCGGTTTCAGAATCATGCTAAATTAATATGATAAATAATTCACATGATATGTAGATTACATTATAAAAAAGGCTTATACTGTCATCTTTACAGATTTTGCTGATTTAACAAGTTTATATTCCACCATGTACTGCTAAGAGATGGGGTTTTAACCAATGCTTGCCTTTTAGAGTTTCTCTCTTCCTTCCTCCTTCTACCTATTCATCTCATGTAGATCAGGCTGGACTCAAACTGATTTAGCCACAGATGGTCTTGAGCCCTACATCTTCTGCCTCTACCTCCCACATGCCGAACTCCAGCCTCGAGCCACCATGCCCTGCCAGCTTTTCTGGAATATCTTAAGAGGAACTCACAAGCTTAGTTACATGAGGATGGTTACCTTTCTTCTTTACCCAGGTACCTTTCTAACTCAATGATTCCTTCAGGCTTCATTTTAAAGTATCCATTCCAACAAGTTAATTCCACGCCTAAGAGACTCAAACTCAGTAGTGGAGTGTTAGGCTGAAGTCAAAGCCCATGGTCCCCAAAAGAAAGGAGAAGCCACACAAACTGTGGCTTGGATGAAGGTCGTCTCTACCTTCCAGGGATGGTTTCCAGGCTGTGAGAGCACAGCCTCTGGGCTTCATTTAGGTCTGGATGGGCAGGAGCTGTATGTAATCTATGTCTCGTACACAGTCAGTTCATTCACATGCTCCAGGATGCTTGCCAGGTAGTTGTTCCCAGAATTGCCATATCACTGAAGTATACAGCCATTGTTTCTTCTTGTAGATCTCATTCCTGCACTTCCTGCAGTGGAACTCTTCCAGAAGAGTCTCAGTGTCTTGGCCATTAAGCAGGAACTTTTACTCATGTCCTTGTCTGAAATTTTATGTGAATAGACAAGAGTTTTCCGCGTTGGAGTGTAGTGTAGATTTGGGGTCCAGCCGTCCTTTATGTGGATAGCGTGACAAGTCTTAGCAAGCTGTGTGGCTCGCCTGAGAATGGCAGGTTGGTATCCATGGGCTAGCGTTTGTTTGTTTCTGTAAATGGCATCACTCATTACTGAAGGTTCTACAGTAGAGTTTTGGCCAACCACCACAGGTCTGTAATGCTTGGAAATGTCGTTCTCTCTCCAGTGATAGCTCAGCTCGCTCGCCATCAGCTCCCACTAAGACCACATCATTCATGGTGTTACCCACATACCAGGTGGTGAACTTACTCCATTCCTCTTGTGAGGAGAGCATCATGGCGGCCAGAGGGTGGTGGGGCAAGCTGCCTACCTCAGGGCAGCCAGGACCCTTCACTAATGGATGAAGCATAATGTGACCGATGCTCCCTACGCTCTGACTGCTCACAGAACGCCCATGGGAGTGAAGTCAACCTAATAACAAGGAGAATTCTCTTCTACATCTGCATTCTTTGTGATATGAGTTGATTTTTTTTTTTTTTTCAGTTGTGCTCACCTTTCACTCGGCGGCATAATTAGGCTTTTAAATTGTCAAATTCTGAGAACGTTTCTTCAGAGAGACTGAAGCCTAAAAGGAGTTTCTGAGAAGCTGCTGCTTCTCCTCCTCACACATACTGTGTTCTGGTATCAGTTAAGAAGCTTTGTATAGCTGATGCCAGTGACAAACCGGGAAGGGAGATCAAGGCCGGGTTGGGATGTGGACTCCCGCCTGACCAGTTCTCAGAAGTCACGTGGTGTCTGTCTCTGCGTATTTGTTAGGACTTCCACTCAAGGGGAATGGAGAAGGGATCCATTAAAGGTAGGCCTGTGGGTTGATGGACTGGCATTTTAATCGCCACAAACCAGAACTTCTGGGGATTTCAGGATACGCTGCTCTCCGGTTGGAGTTTTAGTTGGCCCTTTGGTACCTATGTAAATGAGCTCCTGTCTACAGGTTTTAGCCATGGATGGGTTCTGTTACACACGGAGTACCTATTCTGGGTAGTTCACAAGCTCCTTTTAGTATGTGTGCATGTGTAGTGTATAAGGCGTTTGCATGTATGTGGTGCACAAGGGTATGGGTGTATGTATGTGTGTGTGTGTGGAGAGCAGAGGCACTGGCTGACCAGTGTCCAGTGTCTTGTCTGAATGTAGAGCGCTTGCTCTTTAGAGTGGCTTAATTGGCTCAGTAGAGCCAGCAACTCTGGTTCTCAAAGTGCTAAGGTTGTGGGGGGGGCATCACTCCTCTTCATGCTTTTGTGGGCTCTGGGGATGGGAACTCGGGTTCTCAGGCTTGCAGAGCGATTGCCCCTTCCCCCGACACACACACACCCACCCACACACACACACACACACACACACACACACACACACACACACACACACACACACACACACACACACACACACACACACACACACACACACACACACACACACGTTGCTTTTCTTATAAGGGCTTGGTAGGTGTCCTGGTGCAGGGGGAGTGAGATTCTAACTCTTTACTAACACCTTGGAAATGGGACAAAGCTTTGAGAGAATGGGAAAACTTGCATATGTGAAAATGACTGAATTCCCTGGTGTAAACCATATCTCTGTGTCTACAGTTAGTCTTCAGAACAGAAGGAAAGCATTCTGAGAGATAACATGAATCATAGCATTTCCTTGTGTCGTGCGTCAAGTTCAGCAGGGAAAGGGTAGCACATTCAGATGCCAACTGATAGTTATTTCTCCACCAGTGAAATGAGCTAATGCAAGGCGGGTTAGATTATATTAAAGGCAGGGATATATATTAAAGCAGCAGCTCTTGGGCAGGCGCGTTCTCTGGCTCCGAGGAAGGAAGCCAGGGAAGTCACCATGGGGTAAGGGGGTGGTAGGAGAGGGAGAGAGAAAGAAAAAAAAGGCATGTATGTTAGAGAAGGGAAGAAATAGAAGAGAGAGAGAGAGAGAGAGAGAGAGAGAGAGAGAGAGAGAGAGAGCGCGAGCGCACAAGTGTGCAAAATGTCCAGAGTATATGTAGGGAGGAGCCTCTGGGCTGGAAAGTTCAAGGATGGGGGCAGGGTACGCAGGTAGGGACTGAGGGATGCTGGGAGAATCTGGAGGCCAGGTCTGCTTTGGTAAAATATGCACCTCAGTCCCTTGACCTGGGTCAGAAACCAAACACCAACTTATCAAAGCGTACAGAAAAACCATAGAAAATTAGCATCATTTATTGACTTCATGCCCTGTACTGAGCCAACGATAACATCAGGAATGGAATCCACACCCGTAGAGACTCAGACTACACTTTTTCTGCTGCTCTTCCTGGGGAGATTGAAGATTGCTCGAATTTGCCAGGTGGTCGTACTCGTCCTCAATTCCAGCCCGGGGAAGCGGAGGCAGGCAGATCAGTTCAAGGCCAGCCTGGTGCGTGGAGCAGCGAGTTCCAGGACATCCAGGGCTACACAGAGAAACCCTGTCTCAGAAAAACAAAAGCAAACAAAACAAAAATGAACAACAAAAAGAAATTGCTCAAATTCTTTGTCCAGAATTTAGGGGACATTTTTTTGTTCGTTTGTTTTTAACTATCTGCTGTTTTTGTCTCCATCGCCTCCTCCAAGATTTAGTTCTTAAAACAACTGAAAACTGATGGCTGCATCTCAGTAATGGTTGGATGAAGCTCTCACTAGAGTCTGCACAGAACACTTGTCCCCCTCCCCCACCTCACTCCCCCTCCCCCATCTCCTCTCCCTCCCCCCTCCCTCCGTCTGAGGAGCCCTCATTGTCAGTCACAGCTACTCTGCTGCCTCTGAACTGTGAGCCCAGCCAGGATGTCTGTCTCAGCTGTCTGCCCAGATGTTTCCAGTGTGGAAGCCACCACTGGAATGTCTGCTCAGAACAGCAGCTCACCTGATGATAAGGCCTTGAAGACCACATTGGTCAGTGCCAGTTGAGGCCGCCATCTGTGTCGGGGAGATCGAGTTTGATGTTGGTTACATTGGACATAAAGAGCAGTTTGGGGGTAAAAGAGAAAGGTCAGCCATCTTGGGGATACCAAGAACTGATGATGTTGGAGTAGATGGGGAGGCAAAGGCGGCCTGTCTAGCTGTGATTGTCTCTTTCTTCATGTCCCAGGACTGTGAGGGCATCAGAGCAGGTCCTGCTTACCTTGGAGTCAGAAGAAGACTGCATAGTCTTGGGTAGGACGTACTACTGTTGATAGGATTTTATGTGTAGCTTTGAAAAGCAAGCTCTTCCCTGGTTTCTGTTGGCTTGTGATCGATGGTTGGAGCACCGTTCTTCTGCCAGTTTAATGTAATCTTTGAACATTGATTAAAAGCCATAGACTGTTTCCCGGATTACATTGACAAGTCAGGGTGATACTATTCACAAGGTAATCCTGTGCAGTTTAACCTGCTTAATAACTGGAATGCCTCACATGGTTTTCTCTAAGGGGACCATGACTGACCACACTCCACATGGGACACATGAAGTTTTCTACCTAATATACTGAAATTAATATGAGCTTAAGCCACGTGAAGCCGATGGCTGCCGTAGTGGGCAATACAGACTCAAACTGTTCCAGGTCCTGTGGGTTAGAAAGGTCTGCATGCGGAATTGATTTAGAATTTCATTTGCTCATCTCCCTTCTGAATATCACAGCCAGTTAGTAGTCCTAGTACCCTGCTGTCTAAGTGAATCATAACACTCTTTTCAGGGTTGGAGTCTGTAGTGAGAGTCCATAGTTGGTTGGTCCCGGGCTGTTATGTTTATTGAGATGATGTAAGGCGAGTAGCTATGGAAGGCTTTGGTGGAACCTCCTCGTTACTGTGTCCCCGTTAGGACTCTGCTGATTTAAAGCCATAGTTGCCCAGACATTTTAAAAGTGCAGCTCCCGTCCTGGAACGTCACTGATCAGAACTTGAGCAGTGGTCTTTATAAAATCTCATGTTTTATTTCTGTGGTGATGGTTCTCAGCCTTGGTGCGTGTTAGAGGCAACTGAGGAAAGTCTTATGTCCCTGCCACTGCTCCAGCCCCGGGCTTCCTGGCTTGGGCAGGAGAGGGTGTGGGCAGCAGGGCATTGTACACCTATGAATGGAATAATTTGTGGGCCTGAGGTAATTAGCAAATGTGGGTTTCTAATTCATAATCTCCCTTCCCTTTTCTAGTTGGAACCCCGATTTCAAGTCCTGAGTGAAGTGCCATCTGTGGATGGGACCCTCTGTGCTCACACACTCAGAACGAGCTGTCCAAGGAATGCCCTAAAGGTCAGTGCTTGGGAGAGAGAGATCCAGAGGGCTTATGTTCAGTTGTTACTGTCATGGAATTTATTAGGTCACTGCGATGATGAATTTGTGAGTAGAAATGGCTTCTTAAGTTGACTTGGTTAATAGTTCTGTCTTCATGCATGGTGATTATTTAAAAATATTAGCGACTATAAAATGTCTTAGGAATTACATTGCACTGGGCTGTTTAAGGCAGGATGTATAGTGGATGTTCACGTATATAGGTGTGCAATGTGCAAGGAGGGACGTTCAAGAAATGGCGGTGGGGATGGAGACTGGAGATGAGGCTGGGGCGCTTTGCAGCGAATATTGTTTATTACTATGATCCTTTAAAACGTCTGATTGTGCTAAATTTAAAAAAAATGACGGGCTGAAAATATTTTAGAATTTTTACGGTTTTTCACCGTAAAAAAAAAAAAAGCAGGACAGTTTTGTTGGAGTTGGTGGCCCCCACTGATTTGGCTTGGGTGCATGACTTAGGGGCAGGGCACTCTTCAGCTTTCCCTATCCTGAACCCATGGCGTAGGGCTTGGTTTTCCTTTGCATCTTCTTATGCTCCATTTAATTCACTGTGGCCAGGTTTGTCTTTTTGACCTCTCATCATAACTCTTAGAGCGGGCTCATTCTCCAGGTCAGTTCCAGTGCACAGCTGGAACTGTGTGTCTTATCCTATAATTCCAAAGGATACAAGTTCCCAGGTTGTTGATCCTGTGTTGATGATGACATCCCTCGCCCCACCGCTACCCCACCTTTGTCAAGGAAGCAGCATTAAATGCATCCACCGAACAGCACACACTATGTTTAAAGATTATTATCAGCCTCACACATAAGCCTTTAATGATCTGTTTGTGTCTGCCTTTCTTAAGCAGGTCTAACATCATCCCCCCAGGCTCACCCTGTGTTCTTACCGTACCTGGTAGTGAGAGGACCCAGGGTACGTCTTATGCACTTCCCTCTGATCCCTGGTCTGTTTACTGTGCACCAGGCGAGGTCCATGTCTGGTTCAGATGTTGCCTCTGTGTTTCCAGGCATCTTGTCATTTAAGCATTGTCACTGTAGCCCATACACCTCCTGACAGATGTCTCCTCATTCGTTCACTCACAAGAGTGTGGTCTGCTGACTTTCCTGTCACTGACATCTAGCCTTCTAGTACCTGGATGTGTTTCCAACTGATCACGGAAGTAGAAGTTAATGTGTTCCGGCCTTATATTCTTGCCTATAAATACTTGCATTGACCACTTCAGTGTTTTTGATAATTATACAAGACCTCACTAAAATTGACATTTATGAAGAAAAGGATCATTGGGTTCTTTTACTTGAGAAGAACAGAAATGATCATCTTTAAAGGAACCGAACACGTTTCTCACCAATGTCTCCTGTGGCGATTACGGGCCAGGTGGACTTCCACTTTACATTCATTGCTTTGCTTAGACGGTTTGCTTTCTCTTCCCTACGTTGTCATTGGAATATTTGCCATGTTGTGGTTTGAGTGTACACCTGGTTAGAAGTGTACACACCTGGTTGGAAGTGTACACACCTGGTTGGAAGTGTACACACCTGGTTGGAAGTGTACACACCTGGTTGGAAGTGTACACACCTGGTTAGAGGTGTACACACCTGGTTAGAAGTGTACATCTATTTTTATATATGCCGTGCTCTAGTGAACGAACTTTCAGAGCTGCCTCTGTGCTGAGAAACTGGTTGTTAAGTGTGTGGATCTTGGTGTTTTAGAATTTTTCAGTTTTAGAATTTCTCAACATTCCAAGTAGGGAAACAGGTTGGCAGAGAAGTTTAAGTTCTATCCATTCCTGTCCAAATATGTACACTGACATGTAGCAGAGGAGAAATGTAAGTTCTGCCCGCCATCCAGGTGCGCACTGGAGATGAGGAAAGGAGTCCATTCAGACTTGGCGGAAGTGGGCACAGTAGAGAGTGTTAAGGATGCCTGTAACATTGTTTCTCTCCTTCCCTTTAAAATCTAAGCTCTAGAAGGACACATAGTTACCAAACCCATTTTAACCATTTAATAAATACTTGATAGATTGAGCCAGATGTGTGAGCTCACAGCTGTAATCTCAGTACTCGAGTACTCAGGACTGAAATGGGTGGGTCACAGGTTCAAGTACTCAGAGTACTCAGGTCTGAAATGTACTGGTCACAGGTTCAAGACCAGCTTGAGTTGCATAGTATAGACCAGGTCTGACAGGGCTACACCAAGTTATTAAACAAACAAATATACATGAAGGACTCCTGATAGGAATTGTCCAGGGAGAAGGGTTACGAGCCGTTATCGTCCAGTGGCAGTAAATGGTCCTTGTTTTGAGTCTGATTCACAGAAGAGAACTATAGAAATAAGGATGACACTGATCAGATGATTCGGAAGCTGGGTCTTGAGGTGAACAGTGGGGGTTAGCCAGGTGTGTTGCTGCTTGCCTGTAAGTCCCAGCACCAGGAGGGTGAAGGATCTCAAGTTCAAGGCGTGGACTTTGGGGCTTTCTCCTGTAATTCCTGCTGCTCGGGAGGTGCAGTAAGGGAGATTGTAAATCCAGGGTTGGTGACGGACACTCACCGGGTGCTCTAGCCTGCTCTTCGTTGGTGATAAAGCATTGACCCCCTGGAGGAGGAAGGAAGGGCCCGTCCTGCTTGCAGGTTCCCATCCTTCATGGAAGGAAGCCTTAGCAGGAGCCTCCGGGAGGAGCTGAAGTAGCAGCCCCCCAGGAGCAGTGGTTCGAGGCTTGCTTCTAGACTCAGGCTCAGGCTCAGCTTGTGCAGCCCAGGCAGCCTGCCTAGGAATGGCTCTGCCCAGAAATGCCACAGACATGCCCAGCCAGCCCCATCTTTGTCCCCTCGTCCCAGATCCGTCAGGTTCATGGATACCTCGAACGTATGAAGGCGTGGTATTGGCTGCCAGTCCACACAGACCAGAGATGCAGATTTTGGAAAAAGTAGTTTTGATCCATTAAGAGCAAAAGAGTTTGGCAGTGGTAACCCAGGCCCACCATCCCTGGTGTTGGGAAGTAGAGGTGAGGGTCAGTTCAAGGTCAGCCCAGCTGTAAGAGTGAGTCCCTCCTGCTGTTTGTCTGTTTGTCCTGGAACTCACCAGACCAGACCGGCCTCCGCATCTCCCTAGTGCCCAGATTAAAGGCGTGTGCCGCCACGCCCAGCTCCGAGGCTTTTGTTTTTCTTCAACAAAACCAAACATTTTCCTATAGACTAAATCCCAAGGCAGCATACCTGCCCTCTGATTTCCGAGTCCATGACTCAGTTTTCCTGATCTCTGAAAGGACATGGCCGCTCTTCCGCGTGGTTCATACACGATAAATACTCCAACGTTAGGGGTCAGACTTATTTTTAGAATGATGTTCAGCATGGCTCTGCTGCCCAGTGTGAAGCTAAAGTAAACCTCAGTTCAGTGCCCTGCTTTTGGAGGACCAGGCTCGAAAGCATCTGCAGCCTCTCCCCTCCCTTTCTCTCCGTGTTGGCTCTTTTGTCTTCTCTTATGATATAGCCCTCAAACGCAATCCTTTGGCCTCGGCATTCCGAGTACGGTGGCCATAGGAATGTCACCTGATGCTAACTGATGTTTTTCATTTTCCCCCCTTAGTCTAAAGGATATGGAATGTTATAATTCCTCTATGAATATGAATTATTTTCTTATTGGACATTCTGTCTTTACATTTCAAATGTCATTCCCTTTCTCCCTCATCCTGTACCCCTCCCCCATACCCCTGCTTCTATGAAGATGCTTCCACCCACCTACTCCCCTCAGTACCCTGACATCCCCCTACACTGGGCCATGGAGCCTTCCCAGGACCAAGGACCTCTCCTCCCATTGATGTCTGACAAGGCCGTCCTCTGCTACATATGCAGCTAGAGCCATAGGTCCCTCCATGTGTACTCTTTGGTTGGTGGTTTAGTCCCTGGGAGCTCTGGTTGGTTGATATTGTTGTTCTTCTTATAGGGTTGCAAACCCCTACAGCTACCTCAGTCCTTTCTCTAACTCCTCCATTGGGGACCCCGTTCTCAGTCCAACGGTTGGCTGTGAGCATCCGCCTCTGTATTTGTCAGGCTCTGGCAGAGCCTCTCAGGAGACAGTTATATCAAGCTCCTGTGAGAACGCACTTCTTTGCATCAGCAATAGTGTCTGGGTGTGGTGTTTGTATGTGGGGTGGATCCCCATGTGTGGCAGTCTCTGGATGGCCTTTCCTTCAGTCTCTGCTCCACACTTTGTCTTTATATTTACTCCCGTGAGCATTTTGCATCCATGCTTTGGTCTTCCTTCTTCCTGAGCTTCCTGTGGTCTGTGGACTGTTGTTTCTTGGGTGCGTTTTTCATTTTGCAAGCTTATAGTCATTCCCAGTGAACGCTTAATAGATTATTTACAGTATATTCCTAAAATATAATGCCAAGGTAAGGTTGTATGAGAAATGCACACGTATGTGCTGAACTAGGGACTGCAGAAACAGCACCGGTTCCCGTCAGTTCAGCAGGGATGCTGTCATCCAGCACCAGGGAATAGCCAGTCACGGAGCAGAGGGAGACGCTGAAGGAACACCCCAACTTAAACAGATTTCCCTGTCCTGTGCTACAGAACAGACTGCTAAATACACTTAAAATTTATCTTCATTTTATGAATGTGTGCTTTGCCTGCACATGTGTCCTCAGTGTCTGAAGATCCAGAGAGGGTGTTGGGTCCCCTGGAACTGGAGTTGTAGACAGTTGTGAGCTTCTGTGTGGATGCTAGGACCCAAACTGAGTCCTCCGAAAGGTCAGCAGTGGCCCCTAACTCCCGAGCCACCTCTCCAGCCCCCACTACAGACGTCTTCCATGTGGGTGTGCAGGAGATGTGCAGGCATGGCCAACTCAGAGTCGTAGGCCAAATTTCCGCTATGACCTGATGATGCGTGTTACTTGAGTTGTGAGTAGACTGTCGTTTTTAAATATTTGAAAACTGTCAAGAAAGAACAATTTGCAGATCGTAGCCATACTTACTGCGTTGACAGCTCTCACCTCTACAATGGCAGTGCTAAGCAGGTACAACATAAACTGCCGGGCAGAGCTGTTATTCTCTGGTCCCGAGTTACTATTGTGGGGTTCATTTCCTCCCCAACCCCAAGTTTAAATATTATTTTCTTATTCATGAAGACATTTGTAAGGACTTTTAAAATCCTGTGCCACATTAACTGCCAATGTAGCTCCCCTCGACGAGTTCTTCCAGGGACTCGTCCTGGAATATTCTGAGTGCTATTCTCCTTTGGGCCTAGGGCGCAGTCGGTATAATCAGGGGAAAACAAACGAAACAACAGGAAATGTTTAAGAGAGAAGAAAATGTAGCTCAGTGTCTAGAACGCTCCCCGAAGATCAGATGTGTCTGGGGACATTAGAATTCTCTGGCAAGGTTATAACACATAGCAGAATTCCTGTCAGTTACTGTCTGGTTACACTGCTGGTGGAAGAAACAGAGTGAACATAGGGTCAGTCATATTCGGGCACTTCTGTGTTTATGTCTGTGTGCATATGCATGCTCATGTGTGCATGCGTGTATATGTGTGCATGTATGTGTGTGTACACACATGGGTTGTGTGTACATGTGTGTAAATGTATATGTGTGTGCTCATGTATGTAGTTTGTGTATATGTGCCTGCGCGAGTGTGGTGTGTGTGCATGTGTGTGTGTGTGCATGTTGCTTTGTGTGTATTTGTGGGTGTTGTGGGTGTGTGCATGTGCACTTGTGAGTTTGTGTATGTTGTATGTTTATATGCGTGTGTGAGCATGTGCGTGTGTAAAAGCTTCTTTTTATGTAAAAGTACTTCATGTGGTGGTTTTCTCTGAATGCTAGAAGAGGAACAAGTCATATTGCCTTTGTAGGTCTAGCTAGAAGATAAGATATCATTTCAATATGTAGTTATTTCCTGGGTCAGAGAGGTGACTGGGTGGCTGACTGATGACTTCAGTGCAGCATCCCAGCACCCATTTAAAAGCAGGCTGTGGCCGTGTGCACTTGCAAGCCCAGTACTTGGAGACAGGCAGCTCCTAGGACTCTTAGTCCAACCAGTGAGCCCTGGTGTCTGTGATTAAGGAAGGAAGATACCCTCTGTGTCTACAGGCACTGGCAGGGACGTGTGCAAATGTGCACACACATGCGCGGGCTCGCACGCGCGCGCGCGCACACACACACACACACACACACACACACACACACACACACACACACACTGCTATCCATGAGTTAGCTTCCAGTTGATAATACAAGATTGGATCAGGAGTTCTCTATCTTAAAATTTTAGCTAGGGTTGGTTTTTCAATCTCCCTGGGAGATTTTAATCTCTCTGAGTGTGTTTCTCCATCGCTTATTTTGGACAATAAATACATGGATCCATTTCTCTGAAAGTACTGGATGCTGTGTGTGTGACCAAGGATCTTAGGTTGCACTTCCAAAATGAAAACTGACCCACAGGCAGGAAGCAAGAGCTCCCTAGGGACTAACGCCGGCCCTGGCTACTAAGTGCAGACGTGGTCCAGTTAGACTCTTAACATGATTCAGGCGTGGAAGAGCTGGTGGCTTCCCTTTGGGAAGACTGCTTACTAGCCGAGGAGGGCAAAAGACTGAGCAGTTAGCAGGCAGAGGCTGCACTGGTCTGAAGACAGGCTAAGGACTACCGTTCGCTTCTTCTTGAAGTCAAAAACCTTGTAAACATGTATGTATGTAGCCGGGACATTCTTCCCCCAAGGCCCCAGGTCCCAGCAGCTGGGTTCTGTTTCCCTTATCGGCCTTGCCTCTCTCTGCTATAAAGGGCATGGACCTCTCATCTATCTGTATTTTCACCGCCACCAGATTGTCTCAAGGGAGGTGGCATTCTCTGGTAAATGGCATGTGACTCCTGCTGGGCGGAACTTACTGTATCCTAGGGACCTGCCTACCCAGGGGATGGTTAACAACTGGTAAATTATTCATGACATGTCATTTAGAGCCACAGTTCTTACCTTATAGCCACAGAGCAGATGGGAGGACACAGTGAAGTTCATGGTGAACCCCCAAATACAAACAAATCGGAGTGATTGACCACTGCAGACTTGGGTCATTCTGATGTTGTTGGAGACCGGGGAGGGCCCGCCTTGGGAGTATGAGATCAGATGTACTGCGCCATTGAGCACGGCAGTTTGTCTGGATGCTATTTTAAAGTACTCGGTTTTATTCTTCTTTCTCCCTCGCGTCGGAGTCTTCGTGGGGTTGAGGGAGCTGACTGGTTTGTTCCTTCTCCCTCTCTAGAGTCTCTAGGCTGGACTCCATTTCCCTAAGGACAGACACTTGCCAAGTTGCCATGAGTGGCTGAGAGAGCGAGAACCCCTTCCCCAGAGGACAGAGAAGCCTCTCCGGGTTTTGTTTGTGTTTATAGGAGTCTGATGGTCACAACCGCTAATCAAACCATAAAACAACCACAACAAAACCCAACCTACTTCCAGCTAAACAGATCTCCGGGTGTAGAACTTTTCTTGTTACTTGCTGAACAGACAAATTATATTTCCTTTAACTTTTTTTAAAGGTTTAGAGCATTAAAATTGGTGTTATTAAATTTTAATTTTAGGTGTCTAATGTAAATCTATTATTTTTAAAAATTAGTGTGTGTGTGTGTGTGTGTGTGTGTGTGTGTGTGTGTGTGTGTGTGTGTCTTAGCTTTTGTGTCTATGTACCATGTGAGTACCTAGTGCCTTTGGAGGCCAGAAGAGGGTACTGGGTCCCCTCAAATTAGAGAGAGCTGCCCAGGAACCTGTCCTGGAACCCAGGTGCTCTTAAATGACAAACGATCTCTCCAGCTGCCTATAAATAAATTCATATACAAAGTTGTCATTTGTTGGGGTTTGCTTAACGAAATTCAGAAGTATTACAGAATAATTAAATCCTTTAAAAAGCTATGCTTTTAGAGAGGGTTTATTTTGTCTTTAATTATGTGTAAATGTAGGTCTGTATGGGGGATGGTCTGTGCACATCTGTGTTGAGTGCCCAAGCAGACCAGAAGAGGGTGTTGGATCCCCTGAGTTACAGGCCTTTGAGAACCACGAGGTGTGGCTGGGAACTGCACCCGGGTCAGTTCCTCGAGGGGCAGGCAGACTTTGAACTGTTGAACTTTGCCTCCAGTCCCTACTTGCAGTTTTGTTTAATGATGGAGAAGCACAGCCATTCCAAAGCAGGTGGTGTCAGCTGGTATTGTTATGTTTTTGAGGTTGTATTATGGGTATCTTTGCATTTCTAAAAACTAATATTTATTTAACCATCTTTTGAAGTTCTTTTTACCTCCCACTGTATTCTTTAAGGGCTCGAATTATAAATGGTGTGAACTGTATCATTTTAAGTGGGTCTGCCCGGTTGTGGTTCATCTTGTTCTGTCTTTACTTGCTACTCTTAACTTTTTTAAAACGTTCTATTGTGTGCATGTATGAGTGTGTGTGTGTGTGTGTGTGTATTTATGTGTGCATTTGTGTGTGCGTGTGTGTATTTATGTGTGCATTTGTGCGTGTGTGTGCGCGCGTGTGTGTGCGTGTGTGTGTGTGTGTGTGTGTGTATGTGCGTGTGTATTTATGTGTGCATTTGTGTGTGCTCATGCCGGTGAGCCGATGAGTAGAAACAGGCTCTTTCCTTTGATCTTGTGGGTCCCAGATCTCAAACTCAGGTGACACTTGGTGGCAAACTCCCTTCCCCACCGAGCGGTGGCCTCATACACTATGCATGTTCTCAGTGCCAGTGCCGGCATAGTTGCTGTCAAGGCCACAGCACCTGAAGACAGCACAGGGAAGTCCTTGTCAGCCCCATGTCATGGGCATTTCTTGAGCGCAGAGTTGGAAGCAGGGTTCTTGAGATGCAGGAGTCCCCTTGGAGCCCTCTGCTGGTGTGTTCTCACAGCCTGGCGCCTGTCCACAGAGACACTCTTAGCTTTCTGACCGATACTGGTTCACAGCATTTCCTTGTGTGACCTGTACCTCCTGGTGT
The DNA here is from genome assembly GCF_011064425.1 of Rattus rattus. Classification (NCBI taxonomy): domain Eukaryota; kingdom Metazoa; phylum Chordata; class Mammalia; order Rodentia; family Muridae; genus Rattus; species Rattus rattus. Next base: position 12,174,662 of record NC_046164.1, on the reverse strand, counting down.
CAGCGTCATTGAAGCATCCTGGTGTGTTTTATATTTTGCCTTCATTAGATTGCTGTACTTTGCTGATTTGGGAATTATTTGTAATGCCCAGTTGCTGACCAGTTTAGATCATTGAGATTTCTTCTTCCCTTGTGTTCCCTCTTTTCAGTTGGTTCACAGTATTCTTTCCAAATTATTTAATTTCAAATCCTGATTTCTCCAGAAGATAAAATTTAATGTTTAAAAAAAAAAAAGAGACTGAAAAACAGTTAGACTTCCTCACAGTTGCTCCTTGGTTTGTTATATATTTGTGTTGTCTGCAAACAACACAGAACCAACAACACAGACCCCAGTACACTGGAAGAGTCATGAATTTTGAAAGCACAGACATCCCTAACACACGAGAGCCCTACCTCGGCGGTGTGCTGTGCTGCAGCTCATCACGGTTTTGTTTGAATGGTGGCTCATTGCCACTGCCCAGAATACAGTAGCACATGGCTAGTCCTAGAAGGATCAGAATGGACAGCCTGTCGTACGGTCCCTACTGACTGTATCTCTCTGCTCTGTGCCATTGAATTGTTGAAAAATTGTAATCCAAGCCATCCTAAGCCAGAAACCATCTGTGTAGTTACTTAAGCTTTTATTATGGTGTGTGTGTGTGTGTGTGTGTGTGTGTGTGTGTGTGTGTGTGTGTGTGAGAGAGAGAGAGAGAGAGAGAGAGAGAGAGAGAGAGAGAGAGAGAGAGATATCAGGATATATATCAGGGGACAACCTGTGGGAGCTGGTTCTTCCCTTCTGCCATCTAGATTCCAGGGATTGAACTCAGATCATCTGGTGTCTTTACCTGTAGATTTACCTGCTGAGCCATCTGTAGATTTCAAGAAACTTGTAAAGAATTGTAGAGCCATCCCTTTAAGTTGAAAACCATTTTTTTTTTTTTTTGGTTCTTTTTTTTTTTTTTTGAGCTGGGGACCCGAACCCAGGGCCTTTATGCTTCCCTAGGCAAGCGCTCTACCACTGAGCTAAATCCCAACCCCTGAAAAACCATTTTTATATTTAAAGAAAGCGATTAAGAAATCTAATGCAGTTACTTTAAAGTAATATATAATTGTATATTTGATAATAAATATATAATTGTACGTAAAAGACACTGATCAAGTACCTTCAGCTTGTAAGTTTAAAAAAGTCATAGTGCCTGCTAAAAGGTTGAGCCCTTGTCCATGTACTGGGAAGCTCAGAAGATACAGTGTTCAGGAAACTTGACAGTTAAGTTAGGTATGTCTTAGACTGAAAACAGCCCTCTCAAACCTTGGTAATCAGACCAGACAGTTATAGGAAGACATAGGGGGGCAGAGGACAGGAACTGGGAGACACAGCCCCTGGCGTCTGACTTTCTCCAGCCGCTGCTGAGTGGACGGGTGTGTAAAACTACTTTCTACGGCGCACTTTGTGAACCAAAGACCCAAATGGGAGTGGTGAAGTCCAAGTCGTTCATGCGGCTATCCTGAATACAAACTGTCATTCCTGTCATATATGTTAACATGTATCTAACATGAGGCATGAAAGCACACATCGAAACTGTGTTGTGACCATTGAGACTCTGTTACTTCCCAAGAGAATTAGATGACGACATGAACAGTTACGTCCTGACATGAACAGTTACAGAGTTTTCTGTTTAGGCCGTTAGACAGGAAGTGTACACAGGAGAGTATTACTTGGCTTTGACTGTCAAAGGCTGACCCTAGCAGACATGTTTAACCTATTTCAGATGTGGCCTCTGTTCCCATCCCAGCTCTTGTCAGCTGTTGTCAGTGGGAGAAGAGACAGACCAGCAAGGCGTGCCTCACCCTCCATCCTGAGGAGAAGGCCGCACATCGTCAGAGTGTTAGCCCATGGCGCCTGACGTCGTTATAGCACGTCTTCAAACACACACTCAGTCCTCCACCATCAGAGAAGTCTAAGGAACTATTTACGTATTTTATGATGCGGCATCCGTCTTTCTTCTGAGAGGAAGATGGGCCACTAGAAGAAGATGTAGTGGGCGGATTCAGATGTGGCCCAGACTAACTTACCCACGGGTTATAGAAAGGCAGCGCCTTCAAAGGAGTGCCTCTGTCACATGGGTTTTGAGCACACGGCATGGCTGGCTGATGAAATCCACATCTGTCCGAGCAGCAAGCAACTCACTGTCTGTCTCACCAGCACTGAACGTGTTAGCTTAACCGTATGTGAAGCTGACCGGGCTGGGTGGAAGAGTGCGGCAAGGAATGCTCGCACTGACTGGCGGTGAGCATCTTCCCCTGTAAATCCAAACTTATGACATATGTCCTCTCTTTAGTCATTTAGCGAGGACGCATGAGTGGGAAGGCGGCATCTAATGTCACCCAGACTCAAACAGCCTTGTTACTCTTTTATTGATCCCAGCTCTTGGGAGACAAGAGGCAGGAGAGTTTAAGGTCAGCCTGGACTACATAACTAGTTCTGGGACATCCAGGGCTAAGCAGTGAGATCCTGTCTCCAAATTAAAAAAGAAGAAGAAGAAAAGGAGGAGGAAGAGGAAGAGGAGGAAGAAAAAGTTTGGGGAGAGGGAAGTGGGGATTTCCCTCTGTTTCCCCCAAAGGTGGTTTTTGAAATGGCCGCATGTGACCAACAGTGAAGTGATGTAATTTGGACATGGCTCTCTGTAGAAGCCAGTCTTGTGTTCTGATAATGCTGCAAGGGTCAGAGGTATCAGTTTCTTACTCTTTCCCCCTTCCCCACCCACCCCTGCTCTGCTTTCTAGGGTTCATCCCTCAGGCCCATCAGTGGGACCAGCCCTTGCTCCCCAAACACAAGGCTGAAGGTGCGGTTTTTATTCCGTTTGTGTTCGTGAGCTATCGTATAAACTCTGCTGCTGCTGAAACAGAAGAGTGAATAGCTCTGACAGGTGGTCTGATCCAGTACTGAGGGCTGTTTGTGTCTGCTGGATCATTACTAATGCCGCTGGTATTTAAACGTGTTCCTTTGTGGCTTCATACTACCTAATCTTCCCGTTCATGTGTCCTTGCTGGGTGGCTAAACAGTAGATGGTATCTTTAAGGTAGTTTTGTTAGAGAATTTACAGGGAAAAAATGACTTACTGTCAGCAAGAATATTCCTTGGCTCATCCGGCCCTGGTGTGTCCCACACTTTTGTTAAGATAATGTGTTCAGTACTAGGGAGATGGATTAATCAGTGAGGGGCCCGCTGCTCAGAGAGGAGAGACTATGTTCAGCTCCCAGAGCCCACGCAGGGTACTGTACTGCTGTATACGCCTCAGAATCCAGGTGCTGGGGAGCAGATCCCATGGGCTACAGAGCCCAACCAGCAGAGCTGAAATGGAGCTTAAGGCTCATTTAAGAGCCTTGTCTCAAACGTTGGATGGCTCAGGACAGGGAAACACTGTGCTCGCCTGCATCCACAGGAAGAGCATCCTCAGTGTGCAGCAGACCGTGCCGAACACTAAAGGCAGGCATGTCAACGAGAGTAGCCCACAGGTCTCCGATTGACACGAAGTATATGTAAAAGCAGTCGTAGTCACGTGTTCCTTGGAAATCCCCCTCAGAAGTCCCAAGACACTTTTACTGACCTCTGGTAGGTTGAGAAATGGCCTTGGGGATCAGACTTGGTCACTGGCTGCTGGTTGCCAGCACATCCTGATGGAAGGGCTGTGTGTGGTGTACGCAGAGTGTACTTTGACCAGCAGTGAGCAGTCACTGGTTTTGGCTAAGTGGGCGTGAGGCCAGGCAACAGCAGACCTGCAGGTAAGTGTGTAAACGGGCGTCCTCACAGGGCAGGGCTGTGGAAAGTTGAATTCAGTGCTTATTTTACTACGTAGTAAGGACTGGGGCAGTCACTTCCCATTGCGAAGAGCCTTCCCTCCGGTAGCTGTGCCCATTGCATGAGGCAGGCGTGTTTTCCTGTGCTTCCTTTCGTAATTACAAAGCCTGCTGTATACATACATGCACACACCGAGGGGAGCAGCTGATAAACTGGTCTTGAGAGTCTTTTACTTTATGATCTCAAGAATTGCATTTTAATTAGAGTTCAATAAGCCATTTCATGGATATACCCACACAGTGTGTGTGTATGTATGTGTGTGTGTATCATGTGTGAGTGTCCAAAGACTGAGCTAGGGGAAGGGCAATAAAATGTCTCACGGAATGTCTAGCAACTGATCCGCGTGGTGAGAAAGTTTTCAAGGTCTATAAATTGCAAAATGTTTCATGATATAAAGACATGGACTTGGAACTAAATTGGGAAATCAAAACCGAAAAGCACAAACAAGTACCACCACTTACATGACCTTGCATGCTTCAGGGAGCCATGCCTCCTGCCTCCTGGGAGCAGGAAGCCACGCCTCCCGTCTCCAGGGAGCAGGAAGCCACGCCTCCCGTCTCCAGGGAGCAGGAAGCCATGCCTCCGTCTCCAGGGAGCCACCCACTTTCCTGCTTATTTCCTCCTTCTCTTTCCATGTGTATTGAATATGAACAAAATGGAAAGAATACATCGTAGACTCACAGTTCTACAAACAGTATTAACAGGAATGTGTACGTAAGGCTGTCTGGTTGTGTTCCGAAGATTTATTTCAAAAAGTGGTATAACACCGCATGTTACGTTCTTACAGTTTTTATACGTAATCATGTAGTAAATCACAAATTATCCCCTATGGATGCTCCTTCTTCCACACATCCTGTGCACACGAAAGAGGGCCTCTGCGCATGTGCCTAGGAGCAGAGCTGCTGGAGGAGGCGGCGTGCCCCTGCTCAGAGTTACCCCATTGCCAGGCAGTTTCCTTGGTCTTAAGTTATTACTTTTGGGTCCTGAGGTCAGAAGTCCGAAATTGCACTAACAGTGCAAATGGGGTGTCCAGGAGCTGTCTGGGTTCCTTCTGAAGGTATTGGGTGGGGCAATGCGAGGCTCTTCCTCTCTCTCCCTCGTCAGCTTCTGGGGCTGCCACATTCCTGTTGGCTGCATCTCCCTGATGCCACGTCCACAGCCACAACTAGTCTCATTCTCACACTCCTCCTCCCGCTGACTTCGTGGTCACACCAGCATGGCTGAGACCTTACAGAACGTTCTCATTTCAGGGTCCCTGACCTCATCACACTCTCAAAGCCCTTTTGATTTGTTTTGGGGGCAGGCCTCACTATGTAGCCCTGGCTTATTTGTTATGATTTGGGGGCAGATTTCAACTATGTAGACTAGGCTGGCCCTGAAAAACAGCCTGCTGGGATCAAATGCAGTCAAAAGCACTTGCTCCCAGCTGCCTCTAACTTCTGTCCTGGCCATGCCATGGGGGGAGGGCACGGACGGACCGGGAATGGGGGGGACGGACACACTCCAGCGCCCTCTTCTGGACGCCAAGGGTACTGCACACAGGGTCCATTTATATTCAAGTACGTAAAAACACACACACAAAGTAAAAATAGTTTAAAAAAAGCATGTAAAGACACGTGTGCCACAGCCCTTTTCTGCCATGTAAGCCACCGTGTATCGTAGGGGTGAGGGTGGAGCTAGCTTTGGCTGAAGCCTTATCTGCTTTATATAGATGTGAACTTTCATTTTAGTGTGGAGATGTTATCTTGGCTCACTCTAAACTTGTTTTATTAAGTTGTGTTTCCTTTATCAGTAGCCAGGTTGTGCAGCCTTCCTAAGACTTGTGGTCATTCATTTATTTTTCTGTGAAAGTATCCTTGTGCTTCGCTCACGTTTGGGGTGGTGCTTATTTGCTTTTCTGTCATTGATTTCGAAGGTGCTCTTTGTATGTTTTGGATCTCACGCTTTTCTATTTGTGTAGATAATCACAGGTTGTTCCCTCTTCCCAGTTTGGACCTTGCATGTTATTAGTTTGTGTTTCTTTTGTTGACTTGGATGTGCAGTGGCTTTTAATTTTGACAAAGTTGATTGTGTGTGCACATGTCTAGTTTTGCTTAACATTATTTTTATCCTGAACATTGTGAATATTTTTCATTGCTGTTCCCCCGCAACACTCAGGAGAGTGTATGAGGCAGGAGGACCATGACTTTGAGTCCATCTGGCTTACATTGCGAGACTCTTTAAAAACAAGTTTTATTGTCCCTCATGTCTATACTCCGGTGTCGAAAGCAGAGGGGGAGTGACCAACCATGGGCATTTGTGTGTTCACAATTGCCTTAGGATTGGGAAAATCAAGTATGCATGGTAAACTGTTGGGCAGTTAAATTTTAGTTTTCATTTCAAGCAGAAGAAAGTCTCTGTGGAGAAAGCTCAGGTTGCAACATGCATGGCAGGTTGAGAGACATGCGTCCGTCCGTCCAGAGTTTGAGGACCTCTGGCCTAGCGTATGGTGGTCTGGCTCACTTTTAGGCAGAGTACGTACTAACTTGTTGGAACTTTGGGGAAAGACATGTCGCCAGCCACACCATGGATGGAGTAAACACTGGAGCTGGCATTTGTGCGATGTTTTATATATGGCAGATACTCAAGGAATTCAATTTCAACAAAGCTTTCCCTGTGGCTGGAATCCAACGACAGTGACCCCAGCCCACTGTTGGTGGCTTCAGTGGAATTCTATGCTCAGTGAATGGGCACACAGACTTTGGGGAAGTCTGGGAACGAAGTCAGATGAGGAAGCTGGGTAATTCCACTTTTGCTAAAACAGACAAGGTGACAATGATTTTTACATGGGGCTTCTCAGCACTCTGAAAGCCGTTTAGGTGCGTAGCGGAGCCTCCAGACAGGTTCAGCTGCACCTCACTGTGTAGCCCAGGCTGTCCTCATCTCACTGTGTAGCCCAGGATGTCCTTGAACTCACATTTCTTTTGTCTCCACCCACAGAGGTGGGATCACCCTTGTTTTAGTGAACTGAGGATTAAACCAAGTATCCTACTTGCTGGGGAGATGCTCAGTTGCTGCCCTACATCCCCAGGCCCTCCAATTTACTTTTCCTTATTTTGATTTTGAGATGGAGTCATACCTTATCTCAGGCTGCCCCACCCCCCTTAGCCTCGAGTGCTAGCATTACAGATCTACCAGGGTCTTGACACACGCACACACACACACACACACACACACACACACACACACACACACACACAAAAGCTGGTCTCCGATTTGAGCTCCTCCCTGCCTTTGCTTCCTGAGCTCTGGGATTGTGGGTCCCCATCCCTGTGCTTGGCCACCTGACAGGTTTTAAGTCGTCCGCACTGCCTCCGCCTTCGGATACCTTTAATTTATTCATCTCAACTACATTGCTCATCCTTTACTCTTGCATCGGTCCCTTTGTCACACTCTCTCTGTGTGTCTCTGTCTCCTCTCACTGAGACAGCGTCTCACTGTGTAGTCCTGGAACTGGTATAGACTAGGCTGTCCTCAAACTCCCACAGATCCACCTGCCTCTGCTCCCCAGTTGCTGGGCTTAAGGCGTGCTTCTCCCTGCTGCTTCTTTACCACGTATCGTCAAGATTGGGCTAGAAAAGTTGAGTGGGGCATCACCTTTGCCTCCTGCTCTGTATACTTCTTTTGATCTGGTGTTGGAAAAAGACAATAGCAATTCCACAGTGCACTGTGGGGACGAGAGAGAGTTGCTGTGAACCCCGGGGGTTGGGGGGAATGTTGGGGAGGCTTTCTCCAAAGAGGCTGAGCTCTTTAGTGGCACAGAGAAGCAAGTCCTGGGTATCACAGTCCCGCCTTCTGTGCAGGGGCCACACAGGGAAGCCCCACAGAGTGGCTGGTCACCTATCATCAATTGTCCGTGCATTCACCTCTTCACTTTTAGTGTGCACTTGGCCCCGTGAGTAGCTGAGGATTTGGAGACCACAGGGAGATATGAGGGAATTCACACATCGGGGAGAGATCTCAATGATCGGATAGCAACAAGTTTTCTCGAAGCAAATTGGTACCTTTTCAACTTAGACAAATGCCCAGCCTTTGTCCTGCAGACAGTTAAGGGGTTTTGTGAAGATTTATTCATTTGGTAAGAATCAGCATACATGGGGTTGGGGATTTAGCTCAGTGGTAGAGCGCTTGCCTAGCAAGCCTTGAGGCCCTGTTGGTCCCCAGCTCAAAAAAAAAAAAAAAAAAAAAAAGAAAAGAAAAGAAAAAAGAATCAGCATACATAAATTATGAGTTTTTAAAAGATTACATGCTATAATACTTAACTTTTTGAGGAACAATGAATCTGGCCTACACAGAGATCTGAATAACCTGAGAGGAAAAAAAAGATCTGATTTTGCCACTTACTGGGCGGTTTTTGCCTGCCGGTCCTGAGAGCACACCCGCTGGCTCACGCAGCAGGTCACGCAGCACGTCACGCAGCACGTCACGCAGCAGCGCATCACAGTTCCCCCCCCAAGGTTTCCACTGGTTTCTGACTCCACTGGTTTCTGATATAAAGCAAACTTTTTTACCCCATCCCTCCAAGGCCAAGAAGAATCTTTCCTGTTTACTCAGTGGCTTCCTGTGTGAGGGCCAGAATCTTAAGAATTTTATATGATAAACTCTAGTTTTGCTTTTTCTTTTAACTTTTTTCTGTAACTAGTTTTCAACACTCTATCTATACTTTGGGCGCACCACACCATACCACTGCCAGCAGCCGTTCTGTTCATGTGGGGGTGCGTCCTGGTAACGATGAGTCCTGGCCAGCCTTCGGTGTGATGGAGAACCCAGAGGTCATAGAACACTCGGCACCTTGCATGGTATGTGTGTGACCTCCGTATCCTGTAGAACAGGATCCTTAAGGACGTGACACGTGCTGAGAAACCAGTCATGGAACCATCGGATGCTCCAGGAAAACAGTGCCTTAGGCTCTCATCAACAATGTCTGCACCTCTCCATTTTTGCTGCTGTTGCGAAGTACGTAGTTTATAAATTCTTAGTTTTGTCAAACTGATGAACAGATACTTTTTGTTTTATTTGCATCTCTGGTGCTCTCGATACACGCACAATGACCTGCTCGTTTTACCTGCAGTGGTTTGTTATCTTAATAAATTGATTTGTGGTTTTCATCGAGACAGCTAGCCTTGGTCTTTAGGCCTCCTGGGTGCCTGGATTGTAGATGTGAGCTGTTTGTTAGGTTTGCCTGTTTTTTTATTTCAGGTACATATTAGTCTAGGGTGTTTGATTAAAATAAACCCGTAGGTATTCTAGCTGCTAATTCTCGATTAAACAAAGCATTTTGTACCTGTGTTTTTTATTAGCTCATTTCTTTCTGTCTTTGTTGTTTATTTACGTTTCTTTTAGACAGGCATGTTTCTGCTTGTCTTGTATGTCATAACGTTGCGATATTTTTACTCGAAAAAAAAATTTTTAATCATAACATTACCTTTTGTTTTTTGAGATAGGCTCTCTCTGTGTAACTCTGGTGAGCCCTGTCTATGCTGGCCAGACCGACTTCACAGAGATGTGCCTGTGTCTGCCTCCCAGTGCTGGAGCGCTGGGATTAAAGGTCTGCACCACTCGCCCATCATGACATATATTTTAAACCGGGTGAGGAATGGGTGAGGAATGGGTGAGGAATGGTAGAATTTTTCTCCACCTTAGCCCAGCAGCAAACTTCGAAGTTGGGAAATCCTGTGGTTGATCTTATCCAGGTGTGAATTCTTGGAAACCGTCAGAGTGAGAGTGCGGAAGAGTGGAGGGCCGAACACCTGACCTGGACTTGAGCAGAATAATCTAGAATACAAAGTCTGTCAGGCAGCCAGAAATCTTTTACAGAAGCCCTAAGCTGTAAAAAAAAAAAAAAAAAAAAAAAATCTTTACAAGTCTTCCATCCATAGACATTTGCTTTTTGAGCATGCCAGTGATTGTGGGTATGACTAAAAGCATTTATTTCACAGTGTAATCGAATTATACTAATTCGTAATACCAACTGACCTTCATTAGGGTAAATGCTGCTCTGAGGTGTCTGTCAGTGATGGTTATCCTGATAGCAGGATAGCCCTGGGAGTCGAGCCGGAGGTGGTCCGATGCTTGCCGGGAGATGTCTACAATATCTGCTCAGAGCTGTCAGTCTTGCCTGAGTGTTCTCGGTGGTTCTGAGCTTCTTTCGTATGCTTTCTTCGCTGACAAAAGATTAAAGAATTAAAGGGATGATGCGTTTAGCTTGGAGAATGTCAGGAAATAGGTATTTTGTCCTGTAAAGGAAATGGGTGGCTTTAGAACATCTCACAGTGAGCTAAACTCTTGATGACTGACATTGAAAGGCAAAGAGCTCAGACCTCAGGGGCAGAAATTCTGTCATCAACGTCGTCATCCTCATTCTCCCTGTCGTCATCCTCATTCTCCCTGTGTAGTCTAATGTTCTGTGATGCCTTGAACTCACAAAAATCTACCTACTTCTGCCTCTAGAATGCTGGTATTCAAGGTGTGGCCACCACACCTGGTAAGAATTTCACGTACTCTGAATAGTCTTAGTGACGGTCGCCCTGGCCATTAGGATCTCTAACCGATGTAGAGTTTTTAAATTGTGGCTCAAAAGTATGTCTGTAGCTATTTTCTAGTTCACATGTGAAGTCATTACCTTACCTGGACTTTGTGGCACCCTCTAAAGTTTGGCCCTAACTCTTCCAGTGTAAGAAAAATCAAAAGGAGGAAGCACGAGTCCTTGGCGAAGCCGTGTGTGTGTGTGTGTGTGTGTGTGTGTGTGTGTGTGTGTGTGCGTGTGTGCGTGTGTGTGTGCGTGTGTGTGTGTGTGTGTGTGTCTGTGTGTGTGCGTGCGTGTGTCTGTGTGTCTGTGTGTGTGTGTGTGTGTCTGTGTGTGTGTGTGTGTGCGTGTGTGTGCGTGTGTGTGTGTGTGTCTGTGTGTGTGTGTGTGTGTGTGTGTGTGTGTGTGCGTGTGTGTGTGTGTGTGTGTGTGTGTGTGTGTGTGTGTTTCTTCTAAGATGAAGGTCAACTTCACGTTTTTTTGGAAGCCTCTGGGAGGCAGTGCAGACTTCGCTTGGGCTGTAAGCCTCCGTGACTTAAGTAATGAAAATCCTTTTTACAGGCTTTTGGAGGGGGAGTGTAAATGGTTTTCAGGCATTAACATGAAAGGTTAGATTAAGGAGTACTGTCTGGATTAGGGCTCTTTATCCCACTGATATTGAAATACCCTCCTGTTAGTAGTACAAACACTTTTTTCTTGTGTTGGGGGAAAAATTGGGTTTAACAGGAAAGCCTGTGAAACACAATAATCTTCATAATTATATTTAAGAAAAAAAAAAAACCCTAAACCTATAACATTCTTCCCAAAACACCCAAACCTTTAACATTCTTCCCAAAATGTAGCTTCATAGTTTGTTCTCCTGCTGTGTATCTTCTATATTTCTCTAATCTTCTGCTTGATAAGTCTCCTCTTGAGTTGGGCATGGTGGCCCAGGCCTTTAAATCTCCTCAGCTCCTAAAAAACTGAGCCATAAGAGCCTAGTCAGACCTCAGGAGAGCAGTTATATAGCGGGGAGGCTCTGTCCAGTCCCAACAATAACATCTGTCCTTGAGCCTCAACTACAGAATTAATTATTTTTTACTCGATTAAACAGCTACAGTTATAAAAAGGAATGAAGTCTGATAACCAAGGTAATGGAAGAAAGTAAATATTCATTGAATGTCAGCAATGCACTTAGAACATCATATAAATGTTTGCGTTTTACCAAAAGGCTGTGAGGGAAGATGTCGCAGGTGAAGCTCGATGCAGGGCGTTGAGAGCCGTAAGCTGCAAGCTCTACAGTTCTCTTCCTTCCTGTAGCTGTGGGTTTGTCATGACCCTCTAGCCTCAGCCTCTGCGTGTGGGGCAAGGGCTAGCACCTATGTGTGTAGCCTTGTGGGTTTTCTTTCTTTTTTTCTCTTTTTAAAGAAGTGAAATTTTCTTCATTTATCTCTAGGAAAAATTCCAGATTCTGATGATTTCTTTATGTTAAATGAACATTAAGTTTGCAGTTTCCAAGAATCATTTGCTCTACAATAGATACAGAAGAGCTGGAAAGCCAGATGTCAGAACGGGTGAGAGCGGAAAGGCCCAGAGTCTCCTCCAGCCTTATTTTCTCCCCTCTGGTAATAGAGGTGATTTATTTGTCTTCTCATGGACTTCGTTAGAAAGAGAAAACAGTTTCCCAGTAGCAGCAAAGTAGATTAGGAGTAAACTCACCTTCTTCAGCAGACGTACCAAGGACACACACGGTCCCTATAATAAATGGATTTGGGGAAACTGGGAACCCAGCCGCAGAGAACTGAAGTCAGACTCTTCACTTTACAGGGTATGTAAAAGCCAAGTCAAAGTAGTTTAAACTAGAACCAAAAGCTACTAGGGAAAGCAGTGAAGGCTTCTTGCTGTTGGTTTAGGAAATGATATTGTTGGTTTTGGCACCAAGAAGTCAACGAAAGCAGCCAGTAAGACTGCATTAGGGGTGAACCTCTCTCTGCAGAGCAAAGGCAACAGCCAGGAGTGAAGAGGCAGCAGGAAATGCCCTAGGTGCCTGTATCTGTTAAGAGGTTAGGTCTCAAACGTACGAGAGACTTTGCCAGTAAATTCCCAGATAACCCAATTAAAAACTGAGCCAAAGGCCTGGACAGATACTTCTCAAAAGAATGTATTACAGCGGGCGAGCGAGGTTTATATGGAAACCATGCTCAGAACCACCCAGCTTTGGTGAGATGCAGACCCAAACCACAGGCTGCTCCTGAAGTGTGGGGGTGGCTGTTACATAAGAAATGTTGGCCAGGTTGGGGGAAAGGCGGCCTTTGTACGATGTTGGTAGGAATGGAAATGGATACAGCTATTGCAGAAACTGCAGAGGAGCATAAAAATGCTAAAATCAGAGCCAAGCAATAACCCGGCAATCCTGCTTCTAGATGCTGAAGTGACATTGATCGCAGATATCTCCCTTCCCTTGCTTGCCCTCGGGTTATTCGCAATAGCCACGTTAGAAAAAACAACCTACATGCCTCTTGCTCTGGTGGTTTGAATGCGATTGGCGCCCGTAGGCTTCTTTCTGTCTGTGGATGTTTGGTCCCCAGTTGGTGGACTCTTTAGGAAGTATAAACCCAAGTGTGGCCTTTGTTGGAGGGAGGGTCACTGGGAGTGGGCTTTGAGGTTTCAAAAGCCCACACCAAGCCCAGTCAGTCTGTCTCCCTCTCTCTGTCTGCCTTCCTGGTTGTCTGGCTGTCTGTCTATCTTGTACATAAGATACAAGCTCTTCGCTGCTGGTCCAGTGTCATCTGTGCCTGCTGTGCTCCCTGCCATGATGAGCACGGACTAATGCTTGCTTACATGACATCGTAAGCAAGCCCCTGTTAAGTGTTTTGAATAAATCGCCTTGGTCATGGTGCCCCTTCAACACAATAGAACGGTAACTAATACAGTATATAGATGGATTAAAAAGAATGGCTTAAGAATATGTACCCAGTGGAATATTACTCAGCTGTAGAGAATACAGAAAAATGCAGAAGTCCTTTCATTTGCAAACGATAAGAGATGAACCTTGAGTTCATTAAGTGTGAATTAAGATGGCTTTGCAAGCACAGATACTGTATGTTGCCTGTTACGTGACAACTCAGGCTACTCAGACACTAGAGTTGGGGTAAATGGAGGAGCTATTGATCCGGGTGCAAAGCTCTGGACACCCACTCCACAGCAGTGTAACTCAGTGACCTCAGTTGAGTGAGCAGCATTTGCTAAGTGGACCGATGGACGGGTCCTCACCTGTAGTCCCCTCCTGCCACCCCCTTTGTTTTTTACAAGATTTATTTTTTGTATGAATGTGCGTGCTCTCCCGTGTGATTTTTAAGGGCATTGCATGTGTGCAGGTGCCTACAGAGCCGGAGGAGGGCACCGGTCGCCTTGGAACTGAGGCCGCAGATGGTTGTGTGCGTGCTTACCAATCCCGACCAGGATCGCTTTTCATCTGGAGGTTTCTCGGAGGTTTCGTTTCCAGCACGTTAGTAGGCCTCTTGGATGTGTTTGCTGAAATCCTTTTACTAACACTAGGCGGACTTAAGTTTTAAGACATGAGTATGTGGACATCCCTGAACTGAGCCATTTTCCTTTGTTACTTTGTAGGTGTTTTTAGCTCTTTGCCTGTGTCCAAGCCCTCCTTGCGGCACTGGGGCACTTGACTATGTATTGATTGTGCTTTGCACAGTAGGGCCTCCACACACGCAGCACAGCCTGAGACAGAGCAGGGGAGATAGAGTGCCAAGTGCTGACCTGTGGCCAGACACAAATCCTCGCTCAGACACAGCCTTTCATTTCCTGAGCAGTGGCACTGGTTCATGTAACTGCAGCAAAAATAAAAGCAGGCGTGGCTACTTTCTTGCAGACTGAAAAGAAACTGTGTTTCATCCAGATTCTCCTTATCCCTAATGTTCTTCCAGCCTTCCTGGTTCTTTTGTTAGATTTCCTGGCTTTGTGTCTGAGATTAGCTAATTCCCGGCACAGTCGGAGTAATTGAATGGCTGTTGATGCTTTCTGAACATACGATCGAGTCCACATATTCTTGAACTCAGTGGTTAGTTTACTGGCACCGGTCCAGCAAGGGATGCATGTTATGTAACTGCACAGTGTACAGGAATGTGTCTTTACCCAAAATCTGCATCCTTGGAGACTGACCACTCTTACCACATGCAGCCCATTGGCTGCTTCTGCGATTTCTTTTTTTAAAAAATGTCTATTGCTGTGATGAGTTAATGAGACTTAACAAAGGTTTCCAACCACAGTTTAAGAAAGCAGTTTTGAGTTCTACCATGAACCTTTTTATATTTGTAAGATGTAAGGGGATATCATTCCATTTAAGTTTGTGTCTTTCAAGATTAACAAATTGTTCATCACATGCACAGAACCCTTCACATCAAAACGTTTTAAAACTGCAACTAGAAAGTGTGTGGGTTTTGATTTTAGGTGTTCTAGGTCAGGGTTCACGTCCTGGATTTATTCCTTTTACACGTGCTTAACTGGTAAGCCACAGGGGTAGCGAGGTTTCTGATCCCTTTGTGATTTGCACTTGATATTAAATGAATGGGGAAGCATTTTTTTTTATTTGCCCCATCGTATTGTATATAAATTGTTGGAACCCGTATGGAGTTGAGGTTGCGTGGTTCATAGGGTTGTTCTGGGGGTTTACCAACCCTACCTCTGCATTTGAAGAATGTTGGCCCGTCATAGGACTATTTAAAGTTCTCACATGCTTGCTTAGCCGGGGCAAGGCGGGGACATGCTGATTCTCTGTGTCTTGACATTTTCCTACAGAAACAGACGTGCACTTCGCCCACCAGCCAAGATGAACATGGTGAAGAGGATCATGGGGCGGCCTCGGCAGGAGGAGTGCAGCCCGCAGGACAACGCCCTGGGCCTGATGCACCTCCGACGGCTCTTCACCGAGCTGTGCCACCCTCCGAGGCACATGACCCAGAAGGAGCAGGAGGAGAAGCTGTACATGATGCTGCCAGTGTTCAACAGGGTGAGTCCAGCCTGCCGGAACCCTCCTTCCAGGACAGCTGGTGCTTCGGAAACCTTACTGTGGCTGGCAGGCCAGCGGTGGATGGCAGCAGGGGTCCTCTTTTGTTGTTTAGTTTGCTGTCAGCCAGATGTTGAGCGAGCACATGTCTGTCAGTAGTCACCGAACCCTGGAGACTGAGAAGATGGCAGGCCCACTGTGGGGAGAGCCGCAGTGGCTCTAAAGCTTTCGCTTTCTGTTAGTGAGAGGCTGAAAGCTGGCGAGTGTGGCAGGATGACTGAGTCCTCGTCAGCCCTGAGGTAGAAAAGGCAAGATTGCCTGTTGTCGTGTGTTACTCTGTTGTGCGGTTGCCAAGCCCTTTGTAGCTCCGAAATCACCACAGATGAAATGGCAGTGCCCCCTTTAACCCTGGCACTCGGGAGGCAGGTGGATCTCTTGAGTTCCAGGCTAGCCTGGGCTACATAGTGAGAGCATCTCAACCGAAAAAGCCACCACAGCGTGCTCTGCTCAGCTGACTTTCCTGCCCATCCCGTAAGGGGATAGTCGTTGCCTACGGAGAACGTAAGGCGGCCATGTTTTCTTGTACTGCTAACACAGCACTAAATGGTATTGTCACAACTTTTTAAAACGGCTTTTTGGTATCGACCAAAGGTTTGCATGCATGCAGTTTTGAGAAGCTTGGGAGCTCGGTGGTGGCCTTGGAGCTCACTGCTAATGCTGCTGCTCTTAGCGCAGACTTTTATAGTTTTGCCCTGACTGTCCTTTTGTAACTGACTTCCTACTGAAACTGTGAGAACTTGCTTCCTGCCCCTCCCAACCCCAACACACTCAGTCCCCTGCCTCACACACTCCAGTCCCCATGCCTCACACACTCCACTTTAATCCCCCTGCCTCACACACCCCTCTCTCTCCTTCACCATGTAGTTGGGCCTAATGAGTTCTCAGTGTTGCTGTCCCCTGGCTGAGGGAGGGGTCAGTGTCCTGCAAAGATGAACCTTTGTCACCTTTGCTCCTTCAGACCTGGTCCCTGATGTAATCTCTTGAGTTTCTGACTCTCTCCTCCCTGCCTGTTCCTCCTCCTCTCCCCACCCCATCCCTTTCCCCCTTCTCTCTGATCTCTGTGTTCCTGGCCCCTTTCTTCTCTCCTCTCTGTTTCTTACTCCTGACTCCACCTGTCTGTGCCTCATCCTCTACCACACATCCCTCGGGTCTCCTGTCTCTTCCTCCCTCCCTGGTTTCTGACTCACTCCCCTCATCTCTTCATCATTCTCCCTGTCGGCGTGTCGTCTGGAAACCGTGCGGGCTGTTCTTTCCTCCCAGTCGTCTGCGCTGATATTTAAGGACGAGAAATTGAAAATATTCTGGAAACTACATGTATAGAGAAGTGGGAGCTCGTGTGGTGATATGACATGGCTTCCGTAGTTGAGATCTCTCCCGGTCATGAGACCCACAGGGCTGATTTCTTGAGTGTGCTCTTATCTCAGGAAGCAGGAGTTTTTGCCAGCTTGACCCTAGCACGTTGTAAAGTTGATACCTCATATTCATCATGTAAAATGTTACCCAATCTCCAGTTTTCTGTATCACTGCCTTGCCTTAGTCTCTGCTAGAGTCAGGATTTCAGTTGTTTTATTGCTCTTGGAGAGAGGCAGTCATCTCTGTTTTCTGGGCTGTAAAATAAAAACAGATTTCCACCTTAGTGGTTACTTTTCTCATTACCGTATTAACATTCCCAACCAACATAACTTAAGGAACACTTAACATTCGTTCTGACTCTCGCTTTAAAGTCCCGGGCTGTAGAGGTCGTACTGGCCGGAGTTTGAGGGAACTGATCACATCGCATCTGCAGTGGGGAAGCAGAGAGCGATGAGTACTCAGTGCTCCCCGAGTTTCGTGCAGCTCAGTTAGCTGAGTCCTTCTGCCTCAGTCAGTATGAACTAGATGATCCCTCTCAGGCTCACTGAGAGGCCAGCCTAAACAAAAGTCCTTATTGGAGCCCCCAGACGCTAACCTGGCTAACCCTAACAGTCTTCACAAGTGTGCCCAGATGCTAATAACCTAACCAGAAAGCCCTCAGGTGTGCCCAGAGGCTAATCTAAGCAAACAGTCCTCACCAGGCATCCCTCACATGTATGCCCAGAGGCTAAGTGGGCTAACCTAAGCAGACAGTCCTCACAGAAGTGCCCAGAGGCTAAGTGGGCTAACCTTGCTAACATAAGCAGACAGTCCAGAGTGGAGCTAGAAGGCAGAGTTGAGGAATGAATGGGAGAAGAAAGGAATATACTAGGTTTGCTGAGTTTGAAAGAACTTCTAAAAAAAAAAAAAAAAGATACCAGTACAAGTTCAGTTAGCCTGGTGCCGCTATAATGAAAACACCTGAGGTTGGGCACTTTGGGTGAGACAGAAGTTGGCAGGTCTTCACAGAAAAGGTGCTGAGTCAGGCTAGAGAAGCAAAAGAAAGATCACGTGGGCCCCTGAGGGAAATCAGCGGAGGAGCTCAGGCAGGAGCAGGAGGAGGAACCATAGAGAGGCACTGCTCCCTGGCTTGTTCACCCTGCTTCCTCATACAACCCGGAGCCCTCCATGGAGTGGGCCTCCCACGTCAGTCATTAATTAAGACAGTGACCCACAGACACCCACCGGCCACCTGTGGAGGCCACTCCTCATTTGAGGAGTCCTAGATGACTGCAGTTTGTGTCGAGTTGGCAGAAGCCTAGCAGCACATAAGGGGGTTTAGTGGGGTTTTTGTTTGTTTGTTTGTTTTGTTTTGTTGTACGTTTCAAAAATTTTGCTCTCTTTTGAAGATTAGGAAGATTCAGGCTTAATCGTTAAAAAAAGGAAGAGATTTGTAAACTTTCAGGGAGAGCAAACTTAGATCAAAGGGGAAGAGCTCGATGTCAGGGTACAGGTGGATGGATAAGCAGGGCACAGTATCACCGAGCTTATCGCAGGGAGACACAGTCGCTGGCATGAGTGCAGACTCGGGGTGCTGGTGGAGGAGACCTTGCCTGGAGACCTTAGCTTCCTGTTGGTTTTGGCAGAAAATGTCCTTCGTGGACATAGAGTAAGGAGACTGAGTGGTGAGCCCAAGGAAAGTTGATTTTACTTTAGTTTTGGAATACTAGTGTGGACTGATTGATTAAGAGTGGAGGGGCCATCGGAGGTGACCGCATCCTCACTGTGTGCTGTCCAGACTGTTCTGTTGTGGAGACAGCGGGTGGGTACCTTGTGTTTGAGGATGCGCTGGCCGGTCAGTCGGAAGAGCTGGGATGGGAGGAGCGCTGAGAGGATTAGATCACACTGCATCTCCTGGGCTGTGCTCCGTAGAATACAGAGAGAATGGAAATACCAATACGTTCACAGAACATGCTGCTTTTTCCTTTGCTATCTGCAATCTGCAGAGAATGCAAGAGTGATGAGGGAGGAGACAGTAGAGTAAGAGTTGGAGGAGGGAGGAGAAGGTTAAAACAGCCATTTTAAAATGGTAGCGGAAATCGGCAGTGAGCGGGGTTCAAGCCCTGTTCAGAAAAGTCATTGATCTTACTGGAACCAGCAGATTTTACAAGAACATTGTAGCACGCTCTTGTCTTTTCTACCTCCTAGTTGTCTCTCTAAACATTTATGACACTCTCCTGCCCTTGGTTAGTGTAGGATGATTCCCTTCTCCCAGCCTAGGAACATTTCAAAGGCACGACAATTGCTCAAAGTCTCCTGTGTGCTAGACAAGAAGTATACTCCCGAGCTACCTGCCCAGTTCACTTCTGCGCTCTCAGCAGGACCTTTAATGTGACGTCTGACTTCTGCCTGATTAGAAGTACAGGTGTATGCAGTTTCCTAAGCCTCTGAATATCGAATTATTTGACCCTCAGAAGTTTGGTACCACCACCCCACCACAACCCCTGTGCCTGCCTGCATGCGTGCGTGCGTGTGTGATGGGCACGCCCCTTACATGCTTAGGCAAGTATCCTACCACAGAGGTACACTTAGCTTCCTAGGAAAGTCCCAAAAGATGTAAGGATTAGATGTAATCCCTATACCATTATGACTGATAAAAATATATGATTTACACTCACTGCATGGACACTAACAAGCACAAATTTCCATTCCTATCCAATCTATGAATTGATAATTATTTCTTTAGTAATGTTTGGCCGTGTGTGCGTGGACATTCTCCGCCAACAGGAAATAGTTTTGGTGAGTTGAGTGACTTAGTATGGCGATATGGCCAACCAGTGTTTGCGAAAATGAGTTGATTTTTTTGTGTGTAGCTTTGCCTAATTTGTGCTTCATGCTAGGCAGACAGATTTGGTTGGACACAGGCTTCTCTATGCAGGTAGCTTCTAAAGTTTGCCTGTGAGTGTTCTCAGCGTGTG
>NC_046164.1:11317388-11412388 GCF_011064425.1 Rattus rattus | reverse complement strand
GTTCTGGAATGATACTCTGAAGAGAAATCAATAACCAGCCATGTGTGAGACGAGTCTTTAAGACAAGAAAGCAGAACTCTAGAGGAAGATTTGTTTTGAAATGTTTTCTGGTTTCTATCAGACAAAAACACAGTGTGGTCGAGAGCTGGTTCTTGGGCACCTGGAGGACAGGGAGGGGTTCTCTGAGATTCTGTCTTCTGGACATTGCAGGGCCATTTTACTCACAAAGTCACGACAGCTGTGGTGGCCTGAACACACCCTACCCAAGACCTGTGCAAGGATGAACCCATCAGCATAGTTGGGTTAAACCCCATTCCAGCCTAGATGGGAGATTGACTCATGGGGTCTCCCCTCTCTCCAAAGAGCTGTTGGCAGTGGTGGCTTCTGGGGGAGTGGGCTTTGTCTTTATCTGGAAGTGAAGCCACTGTAAATTGTCTGAAATCCAGTAAGTAACCTCGCATACATGCACAGGCAGGCAACTATAATTAAACTCATTGGGCCATTTTTTTTTAAGTAGGAGAAAGAGTTTGTTTAGAGGAAAAAGAGATAAAGAGGGGGTTGGGGCCTATGAGAGGACACGAGGAACAAATGTGGTCAGAATTCCTAGTACACCCATATGAAACTTTCAAAGAATACATTTTAAGACAGTGTTTTAAGGTTGACATCTTGTGTCTACCTTTCTTCTGTGTGTAATGCTATGTATGTAATGGTTATAATAGAAATCCTGTTTTCCCAACCACACGTTCATCTTTGTAATAGGTAATCCATGAAGGGGGGATTGTTCATATTTAAGTAGAGATGAAGAAGACCCCTGGTTTGAAGGAACAGAAAGAATACGTGCAAACCCCATGAGGAGGTAAAGCTATGTCCAGAAGGTCAGCGCCATAGAATGATCAAGTTAGGACCCAGCTAGGGCCATTTAGTGATCAATCCACCTGTGCTTCAGGCACTTTGTGCCCACATATCTGCTAAAGTTCAGAGGATTATGAGTTCAGATGTGACTAAGAAATCTATTACTCTCCATCTAATTTAGCAAATATAAAAAGAAACTCACTTGTTACCACCCAGCTCTGTTTCCCAGGCCCACGTCTGTGACACACATCTTTGGTAATGCTATTAAGGGGTACCTTTGAGTGTTTCCCCATTTGAAAACAATCTTTGACCACCTCCTGCTTGGAAATTTTTGGTTGACCCATTAGGCCTTAATCCTAGCTGTATCACCCCAGCATTTTCAAAATCAACCATCATCTTCACCCTCACGCTGCTGTTTAAGGATCCCTAAAGAGACCCAACAGTGCTTGGCCATGATCTCCTACCACAGCAGAACCCCGTTGTTCTCATTCTTTTGCCCAATGCTGTCTTTGTGGGTGTCATTCCAGGTATCTCAAATTCATACGACAGAAAAGAACATCTCTTCCATGAAATGAAAATTCTTAATCAGGTGCAATAGCTTTGTACAGTAGAAAAGATGAGGTAGGAGAATTTCCAGATGTTTAAGTCAGCCTTTGGACTCTGTTACAGAAAGACGAAACAGATATTTCTCCAGGTGTGTGTGCGTGTGTGTGTGTGTGCGTACGTGCATGTTTGTGTATGTGTGCATGTGTGCATGTGTATGTGCCTGTGTGCATGTGTATGCACCTGTGTGTGTATACATATGTATGTATGTGTGTGTGCTTGTGCACACGCATGTACATGTGTGTATGTGTGAATGTGTATATGTGTGTATGTGTGTGTATTGAGCGTGCATGAATATGTATACTATGTGCATGTGTACACACATGTGCACATGTGTGTGCCTATGTTTATGCACATGTTATGTGTGTGAGCATGCATGCATGTATGTGCTGTGTGCATGTGTGTATGCACACACATGTATGTACACATGTACATGTATATGTGCATGTACATAAGTGTGTGTATATGTGCGTGTATGTGTCTGTTCCCACTCATGGTTCTTTATAAGTTAATGCCAATGGAATTCTGCCTTCTTATTAAAGCTAAATTATAAAATGTTGAAAAACATGGTCCATGGTGGTTTTATCACTACATCCCTACATCACTAACCATCCTCTTATTCACTAAAAAAACCTGAAATTTTTATAGCATCTCTGTACTTGTGCTTTTATGAATTACATAGATTGAATTTCTAATTAGTCACCAAGAGAAGTTTAGGATTTCTGAGAATCATTCCTTAAGCCCTAGGGAGATGACTTAAACTTCTAAATACTGCAAAGTCTTCTTCTGTTGCTACCGTAGCTAATGAGCCTTTGTGGGATTGCTTATGACGTCATTAGAACATATGAATGAATGAAGGCAGCTCTCTGCCATGAGGAAACGAACCGAGTTGGAATATTAAAGGAGGACTCAGCAAGCACAGGCAGTTCCTCTGTGCCCTCAGAGCCTTTAAATCGACACTATGTTCGGGGTCTCGGGCACAGACAGTATCGATTTCCAGAATTTCTCTACGGAATGCCAAAAACAATAAACAAAAAATAAATCAAAAGCAATAGGCTCCTTCCATTGTGTGTTAAATATCTTCTCCATGAAGTTAGGACAAACAGAGATGTATAGAGAGCACCGTGAAGACATAAATCTACTGTCGTAGCGATCGATTTCTGCCTTGTTCCTTTATTTCTAGTAAATAATGATGTTCAGATCTTACACAGTGGCACCAGTAAAAGTCAGCCCCGGGAATCCTGGGTGTGCTTTGTCTTAGGCACAACCATAGGTGCCTCCTCCTCAAAGTCACCACAAGCACTGCTTTGTTGTGGAGTAGAAACAGTGTTTACTAAAATCAGGAGAAATTTACAAAGGATGCGAGTTCCAAGACCTAATGCTTTACTGTCTGTGATCAAAAGAGCTTTTCATATTACCCTACATCTAGGGTTTCTCTAGAAAATGTGGTCCCTGGATGTTACCAATAGGTCACTAAGTATGAAAATTAATGCTGGTATTAATGACCAGATAAACGGTGAAAATTCTTTAATATTAACTGTGTCTGAATGGAACAGGGCCTCCATCCAAACTGGAAAATGTTCAGGTTATGAGATTCAGAAAGAAGACATTCACCCTATGGAGAGGTGGGAATGCAGTCAGAGAGGCCACCACCTAATGCTACCTAGACCTTCATGTCCCTTCTCTCTGCTCATTTCTCAGCAAAAAGCCCTAAGATGATTCATGATCTGGCCGGATCATTAGATCTTAGAGCCCAGAGGAAGATGCCAATCTATTTATAAGATAAACAATTGAGTTTGGATTCTGAATCTGGCAGCTAATTATCTATATGCCTTCAAAAAAAGAAAAAGAAAAAAAGAACCATGCAACCTTTCTATATAATGAGGTAGCAAGGAGGTACCCAGGGAAAGCAATAGATAACTGTCAGGTGTCTGCCTGAAGCATGTGGTTTTTCTGTCTTGGTTTGAAACCAAGGTTCTTTCTAGGTGTATGGAGAACGAATTCCAGAAAGAAAGAAAGAAAGAAAGAAAGAAAGAAAGAAAGAAAGAAAGAAAGAAAGAAAGAAAGAAAGAGAGAGAAAGAGAAAGAAAGAAAGAAGGAGGGAGGGAGGAAGAAAGGAAGGAAGGAAGGAAGGAAGGAAGGAAGGAAGGAAGAAAGGAAGGAAGGAAGAGAGGTTAAAGGCTCGCTTTCAGGGTAAAGAAGAAATACACAAAACGTATCTACCCTGAGCTTTCTTTTCCTCTCTTAATGGCAACATTGTTTCACAGTGGTGTTATTGTTGACCTTGGCGTGCTTATCCCCAGCACGGCAGAGCCACGTACATCTGAACAAGTCCAATTACATCCCTGAATCAGCCTAAGCAGGCTTAGTGCCTTGCCCCAGTCACCTACTGCAGGCTCTGTGTACGAATCGTATGTAAAAGGCTGTGTTTCTCTTACCCAGAGATGTATGGGCCAGGGTTCTATGGCACTTTGTGGCTGGATGTCAAAAATAAAATAAATGTTGAAGGGGTGTTATAAAGAAATCAATTGTGTCAGCCACAGATTTTCTGGGTCAGTAGGTTGGATGTAATAGAAGCGGTGACAGATGCTGAGGGTTATGACTCTTGTAGTCACCCATCAAGCCAGTCAAAGGCGCAACGTGGGAGAGAAACCGATAATCTACAACCAAAGAGGCGAGAGGGAACCACCTTCTTTACACGCTAGATTATTCAACCCCCGACACCACTGAGGAAGAATCCTTCCCGTGCTCCCTCACTGTGAAGTTACCTTGTGTAACTCTACCATACAGTTTCCAGAAACCTGGGGCCTCAACATAACTTAGTGATTCTTTAGATGCTGATCTATGCTTCTTCCTAAAAAATATGATATCCCTGCCTAACACCTCCTCCCGCCCCCGTTGACCCAATGATATTCAGGCGGAAGCCGTGTCCCCTGCAACAATTCGATTTTCTCTTGCAAGAATTTGAAAATGCAGGCATAGTCAACTGGGAGTGACTGTGTCCTTTATGCAACTCCTACATTAAGAAGTGAGGTCTATTGGCTTAGCATCATAGAGGCAAGAAGAACAAAATGAAAAAGGACATGTTGGCTAATCATTACTTTGACAATAATTGTCACGAACAGATTTTCTTTATAGATTTTGGATGTAGCCTTTGAAGCAAAAAAGATTCAGATGCCATGTTGGCCTGAGCTAAAAGGATTTTTAAAAAATTTAATCTTTAAGAGAAGCTCCCAAGATACAGGCTAAAAGAGTTTATAAAGGTCATAAAAAAATTAACTTATCTTGCTGACTGAAGCTTTTTTAATGCACTCTAAGTTACAAAGGAATTGCATCTGGAGCCTTTAGGCCAATGGTCTACTATATTTTTCTCTCATTAGTAAGGACAGCAAAAATCTGCATTTGGATTTTTAGCACCGTAATCATCTCTGATTCATTAGTCTTTGTGATTGAATATGGAGAGAGCAAGGAGCCAGTGGTGTGGCAATATTCTGTACTTATCGTCTGGCTCACACATTAGAACTCCATAACCAGTGGGTTCTACCTGGCCTGAGTCTGACTGGAGCTAAGGAAGAGGCAGACTGGCTGCTAGGCCACCCCAAGAAAAATATGTGTATGTCAGAGAAGCTCTTTAAGGCAAGAAGTATTGCTTAAGCAATGCAAAAATGTGCGCTCTGCTGCAAAAGCAAAATGTAGGCGGGCTCTGCAGATACCACAGTGCTGTCCAGAGCTGGCCCCAAGGACCGCTAGAGGGGAAAGAATCAGTACCTTGCAAAATATTAACATCCTGTGTCACAAAGTGGAGATGTCTGGCCCTTCTGAGTGCACAGTGTAAGCCACTGTAAATAACGCATTTATTCACAGTGGGTATTGCTGTATAAACTGTTGGTAATCATTATTGTCATATTGACTATCATAAACTTGGAAGACATACGATGTCATGTGGTATTGAGAGAGTACCTCAAACGGTCAAGAAAGCAATTCATATATTCTCACTGAAGGTCTTCTAGAACAGCGTGGTATTTTCTTGGCAATTCTGTGGCTGCATTCAAAAGAAAAGTGAGGAAGGTTATGCAGAAGTCCATCAAAAGTGACTTATAAAAATAGAAATGTTAGGACTGGAGAGGTGGCTCTGCTATTAAGAGCACTGGCTGCTCTTCCAGAGGTCCTGAGTTCAGTTCCCAGCAACCACATGGTGGCTCACAACCATCTGTAAAGGGATCCCAAACCCTCTTCTGATGTGCCTGAAGATAGTTACAGTGTACTCACATACATATAATAAATAAATAGATCTTTAAGAATCGAAATGTTAGAAACAATGTTAGTGTTTATCAGAGGGAGGTCTATTAAAACAAAGTGTAGTTAATTAAAATATTAGGCCTGGTTTAGCGTGGTGGTTCACTATCACATTCTCGGCATCCAGAGGTGAGGCAGAAGGAAGTGTAAACTTGAGGGTAGCCTGGGCTATATAATAAAACCCTGCTATTGTCCTGCTCCGACTGAGACAGTGTTCCCAAGAAAGTATGGTGCATAATTGAACAGATTCTTCCAACTTAACAGGAAGGCGCCGTGAAGCTCATGCTGTTGCTAGGTAGATTGAGTGAGTTGGGAGGCAACAAAGACAGTGTTATCTACATTTTCAAGAGAGTGAGAGTGTGAGAGAGAGAGAGAGAGAGAGAGAGAGAGAGAGAGAGAGAGAGAGAGAGAGAGAGAGAGAGAGAATAGAAATACACGGAAGTTGTGCTGGAAAGTTTAACTATCTCTCTCATGCTGCTACATCGTATCTGATTCAGACTCCCTTACAAGTAACCACAATATATACATTGTTGCTTTTCAAAAAAATAACCTGGTCTCATCTTTCATGACCTGAAGCAAAACTTGTAACTAGTTGACAGATTATGACCCTGTCCAGACAATGTTTGCTTTTCAAGCCCAGGGATTCGTTTTTGAGACTCAGAAGCAGCATTAAAGCAATGAATGACGTGTACTGCTGCATACCTGGAATCTCAAGGCTGGGGAGGAAGAAGCTAATGCTTCCCTCTCTCTGGGCAGTGGGCATAATGTGCCTAATGCACTCCGGACCAGGCTAGTGAGAGATCCTGTGTTTAAAAAAAAAAAAAAAGAAAGAAAGAAAGAAAGGAAAAAAGAAAAGGATAGTGCTTAAGGAAGACCCAAGATTGCCCTCTGACCTTCAGAGGTACCACATGTGTACAAACAGGGGCAGGCATGTATACATAAACATAACATACACACACACATACACACACACCCCACAACCACACCACAACCACCTTCTCAATCCAAGAAAGCACATAGGTAAATCCAGCATATGTTGATCCAGTCGATGAGACATTCCCTGACCTGACGGAGCAGGCCATATTCTTCGTGTCCTCCGCATCAATGGTGCCAGATACCGAATTGTTTTTAGCGAACAAGTGAAAACTATTTTATAAACATGATTTTAAGAGGCTTTTATGCAAAAAACCTCTCCACCACAATGAAATCATTCAAGTTTTTAAATCTTTCTGAGGTTTCTATATTTAGTATGAAAGAATCAATCCAAGTGGGAAGAATGGGAAAAAGCATCAAATGCCCCAGTTTGAGGTCAGATATACATTAGTCAAGATGTCAATCTTCTTCCTTAAGAAGGGAAAAAGGCAATCGCAGTGCAAGGCTGGCTGTTGTTAGGAGTAAAGGAAGTGACCCATGTAGCATATCTAACTCACGCCTGGGTCAAGGCAGATTTTTTTTTAAATAAAAGTTGTGACTAACATTTTTGTTATTTTTTTATCCTTATTGTTGATGTTCAGTTTGTTGTTGTGAAAATGTGGGTTTCAGCCAAAAGGGGTTTTCAGATAAGCCAGTGACTAAGGCAGCTGAAGTAGCTGCTCGACACTATACCGCCATGCTCCGAGACTCTCCTGACGAAACTGGCTTGAATTGCTGTCCTCCAGCCTATTCTTTCAACAAAGAAGTAGCATGGGAATGAACATGAGGAAGGCCTTTCTGTAAACGATAAGAGTTGTTAGCCCAGGCCCATCCCCTCTACCAAAGTCATCTCTTGGCTCGAGATTTGATTGGACTGTCTCCTTTTAACCTAAATTATTTTTCAAATTTAGCAACTTCCAATAAAGCCAACCTTAGCAGGAAGGTCATGTGTTTCTCTGGAGTCGATTGGATTCTCCTCATCTGTATTCATAACAAGCTGTTCTAAGAATAACTGGACAACAGGAAGTCATTTTTATTAATAAGAACACTCGGCATCATTTGCGAAACAACATTTTTAGTGAGAGGCCTTGCTAGGCTTTTACCCATTTTGGCCAAAGCCTGTGATTGGAGTGGAGGTTCACGGCACTTTCGGATTTGTCACAACTTGTTCCACGTAGGGGTCACTGTCGTCTCCCCTTTCTAATCGTGATGATGACAGCTGAGAACTGACATCGTGCACTGCAGTGTGCCGCCAAATGCATAACAAGTACCTTAATCAGGCTTAAATAGCTCAGCAACCACAACACTTATGCAGGTCAGAAGCAAATTCCTGGGGACAGAAGTAGAGATGAAAGGACATTGATTCAATATGTCCTGTCCTAAGTGATATCCCTTAATTTGATCAAACCATTGCCATATTTTATACGGTACCGTGTGTCTTTTACAGCAGCAATAGCCCGGCTCAAGTAATTGAAGCAGGGGCATTGTCTGGGATCAGCCACCAGGTGAGCCATTTTGCTGCTTTAATAAATGTACAAAGTCAGAAACAAGGCACATGAAATATGGTGCATCTCCCTAATTAGGTGAAGGAGTTCAAGATAAAAGCAGTTCTTTTCGTGGGTTGGTTTAGTAGTGAATAGATTCTCTGATTTCGAAGAGCAAGAGAGAACCTTCCAAACGACCTCTTCCCCGTCTTCCGTAGTTGCTTACCCATCTCCAAGGTGCATATGGCTTCTCCCAAAACAGAAGCCACACTCTTTAAATGTGCTGTGTGTCCGTTTTTAGAAAAAGGAGATCTCAATAAGACAGATTTGCTTTCAATTCCCAGGACAGTGGTAGCAGGGAGTCCTGACCGTGTGGCAGGTAGGGTTAACTACATCAGCGCTCTGTTTCACAGCCCTGGGCCTGCTGCTCTGTAAGGCTGCAACCAAATGCTCTGAGTCTGCTCTTAAGTTTGCCAAGATGGGAGGGGATTTATTTCCACAGCAGGAGGCCTGCGGCAACACTCACTCCCTCCTTTCTCCACATTTATTATCCTAAATGACCGATGCACAGTTAATCACTTGGCCTGCAGGAGGGTGCCGGCGTGCACCAGCTTTCTCTGTGTGGATATTGACAGGCTGGCTTAGAGATCAGCCAGCCTGCTGTTTCAGTCGATTAGAGAATACCTTATCCATGAAGTAGATGGACTGTACTTTCAAAATAAACTTCAGTTGGGCTAGAAGCTCTTATGTTCCAATACGGACCTTTAGAAGACGATCAACAAAGTCAATGTACCTGAAATTAGTCATTTGCTCTATTCAGGGACCCAATAAGCTGCTCTGTCTGTCTTTAAGAATTTCTAAAAGCATTAATGGGATATAATTAGAATGACAGGTTCCAAGGACTTTTCTGCTGGTTTTATAACCATAGCAACAACCATTTGCAAATAGTTTGTTTCTCCTCCTTACCTAGTCCATAGCTTTAGCCTCAGGGGGCTCTCCTTCCATTTCGTTTATCTCTAGGGCTATACCAGCCCCTACTCATTCGTCTAGCTCATGTACTCAGACCACATTCGTCTACTGGAAGCACAGGATGAATAAAGTCACTTTCTTACCTCCAGACATTTGATGTTGTGCACTGCGTGTTCATCACCATCTAGATTGCCTGGTCTGGAAATCACTGGTGATCCCCCTGCACCATACACCTGTCCACCCTCATCTCTCTACCGGTCTTCACTCACTCCCCAGAACTGTCTGTGGTTTAGTCACTATTCATGGCCTGTGCATATAATTTCTGAACGTAAATGTCTGCCCACCCTTTCCCCCAAGACTGTTTTTCCCTTTCCTGCCCCTGTTCAACATGACCAAGTCCTCCCCACTAGGCTTCCTGTCCAACTAGGAATTATAATATATCCTTTTATGTCCATGTACTTTCTGATGCTTACATTTTAAACAATAGTCACTTCTCTCGTGTACTTTCATTTTTTAAGTAGATTCTTTAGGGGCAGAATTTAGTTCTGCGTCATATTTATAGCCCTACACTGACTGATGGCAAATTGTGTACATTCGTGCATAAATATTTATGGGTACATTCTATCGAAAATGAATGAATTAATCCTTAATACATCATAAATTTAGTTTCTCAGACACTTTCTCCTATTCAGGTCTTGAAGCATGCTGAAACCTAACAGCTGTTTGTGGCCAGCTGGGAGAAATGACAGTGCAGATAACCAATCATCGGGGCAGCTCTCAGGATTCCACCGTCACCTGGTCATGCGCTTCAGACATCTGCGCCTTCTTGGCAACGCACTTGGCCTCAGGAGCAAGCTCTGCTTGTAAAACTTCCTCGACATTCCAGAACGAGCACGACAGACCTCGACGTGAACCAGAATGCAAGCAAGCCCACGATCTATTTACGTTCTTCGGAGATTTAGGGCGGACTCACTGTGCATTTTTTAAAAATGTTTCTCGGCTCGAAGTCTCCCTCAATGTCAGATCACCGTGGTTTTCCCTTTAGCACACTGGGCCAGGTACGCTGGGATGGGAAGACGTAAATAAGGGAGGCGTGTAACTCGGCATATGTTGGAGGCCAGAAACACGGCCAGATGATGCATGCTTGGGCTCGCTTTCCCCAAGTAGGACACATGAGCTGCATCTAAATGTACATTAACTTTGGCAACTGAGGCATTTTTTTAAACTCATCTGCTCTGCGATGGTTCTTAGCGTACTCCTGGGACTGCAGCTAGAGGTAGAACACTGGTGAATGTCCCTATGTCCCTGTTACCTAATCTCCTGGGTGTGTTTTACACTGCGCCCTCGGTTTTGTTTCTTCCTGCTCGATTACTCTCACGCACACCACTTTCTGGACTCTAAGCGGGATGACGGTGGACGGGGAAGAAATATGCGAGCCTGGGTGTTACTAGTAGACACCAGTTTATAAATAGTACTGGTGTAACTATGCATCGGTTTTTCTGAACACAAGAAGGTCAAGAAAAACATTTTCTTTTGAAATGAAAAGAAGGAGGTTAAAGCAAGAGTTTTAACAAGAGTTGAACAGGGAGCTGCGTAACACCAGTATGAATTACACTTGGTAGCAGACTTGATTGGAAGTCCTAGATTGCCTTGTCCCTATCTTTGACATAATATTCAGACTTAGGTTTATATTTGTCCAGAACAGAGCTGCTTGCTACAGTCCATGCAAATCAAACGCCTGATTTATGCACCATTCGACGATAGGGTGTAACATTAAATTTAATTTTGTGAGGAAAACCTGAGGTGCGTCGGCGCCCGGGCCTGACATGGTGAACTAGGCAGAAAGGTGCACAAGAATTCATTACTGTTTCCAATATGCGAAATGCAGCATTTGAATGAAACATTTGTCTCTTGTCAAAAAGGCGTCATGTCTGTTCTTGGTAAAATATTTCCACTCCCTACCCCTCAAGACATACACCAGAACATATTTAGGCCTTCATCATGGATCTTGACAAGAGCTGAATGACTATAGACATTAGAGGGACTAAGGAAACATAAAAATTGTTGTCTTCGGGATTAATAAATATCAGTGGCACCAATCACCATCACCTTTCCTGTCGAAGAAAGAATTGGTATTATGATGCTAATCGGCTGTGTGATAAATTTGTGACCCTTTCCTCCTCAGTTAGACGCTACTATGCTACTATCCAGTCATTGTTGATGGGCTCTCTTCCCTCTTCATCAAACCAGTCTTCAATCTAATTACACCATTCCCAGTTCCTACCATCATTGCCAAATCCGTGGGCTTGACACAAACCCTTCCATCCTACCTCAAGAGACTTAGGGGTGATAGGAAGTCACTCCATTAGCTTTCTGTTTGTGTGTTTCACCTGTGTCTATGAACACTGGTCCTCCCGAGACTCCATACCCTTTAACCCGAAGGCAAGTCTTTCAGGCAATCGATCACTCCTGTTGGTGTGCCACATTCTGAACCTTCCAGGATGGGCCTGTGAGCCAGTGTTTCCCTCCATGTCTTCGTCAACAAAACCTACTCTTCCTGAAAGGCTTCGAGCAAGCTTTGGCTATAGCGTCCACAGTGCAAGGTGAAAAACACACAGCCCTGAATTCGGTTACACTGCTCAGTCATGCTCTCCCATTTTAAGGGCATCTCGTTTAATTGGGAGTCACCTAGTCCATAGCAGCAACTCAATAAACAGTGTCAGAACTGAATAGACTGGATGGCCATAACAGCAGGAGGTCACTACAGATTAATTTAAGTCGAATAACAGACCCTAACTTTTAAGGACATCTAGCATGGAGAGCCAGCAATGGTACGAATGCACTCGTATCTCTGAACTCTTCTGGAACGACGGTATGAGCATTTGCTCCAGTATGGGACAAACATATACAGAGGCTCCAGTACATTTCAATTTTCCAGTGCTTCCAACTTTAGAATTTGTTTTCTGAAAATTTCCCTGAAGAATGGTTTCTTTAAAAAAAAAAAAAAAAAACAAACATGTTTATGTTTGGTACACAATCAGGACCCATGATATTTACTTTTCAAATATTTAGTTAATGTAGGCTCAGAAGGTCTATAGAGGCTCTATTATGTCAATAGATAAAATTATTTTAAAATTATTTAGCAATGACCACATCCCTTTGGGGGGGAGAGAGAGGTATTTGTGTGTAACCGTGGAACGGAAGAGACTGAGAGAAAAAGACCACCAGGCATTTGGGGGCAACTGTGGGCTACTTTTAGCTTGTTTGAAGCCAACCCAGGTTTCAGGACACCCCCTGTCAAAGAGACCAAAAAAAAAAAAAAAAGCAGCTAATAAAAAGACTTCACTCCATGAATAAAGTGAATATGATGTCAATCAAAACTCCACAAAACATGTTTATATCCACTTGACCCACCCTATTACTATAAAATACAGAGACAATTCCTCTTGGCAACCAAAAGCAGGTGAAAGGAGAGGACAAGGCCTTCGGCCTGGAGTATGCCAGCCAGAAGCAAATAAACACAACAGACAAAACTGGGCGTCCGCTAGTCAGGAGTGAGGAAAGGGATCTTGGGATCCCTGTGGCCGGAAGAAACCAGGCAAAATTGAGAAACGTGCTAGTAAGTTACAGCTCCAATGCTCACTCAAAGCAAAATGACTTGGTGATTAAAACATTCTCCTGTCCTGTAGCCTTGTTCTCTAACTGACTCCCCTAGTGTACACACACACACACACACACACACACACACACACCTCAATTTGAATCTCATTGAGACAAACCTTTGGAGAGTTGGTTTGACTATCAGCCATCAGAAGTAAGGTTGAAGTCGGGTCCCACTAAAAATTACCCACGAAGGAGGAGAAATGAGCTCCTTTTCCATTCTGAAACCGAACGGCAACGACTACTGAAATTAACTGCACAAAGCAAGAAATCAAGCCGTGGTGTCAGCTCAAAATTGGGGTCAACCTAGGCAAATTATCCCCGGTATTATATCGGGGTGAGATGGGCACTTTATTTCCCTGTACTGAGGGCCCTCCTATGTATCCATAGTTTCCTCATCTGTGGATTTAACCAATTGTGGTTAAATGTGTGTCCATCTTTGCATAGGCAATAGAAGTTTGTTCAGACGTTTAAAACAACAACTGTAAGAACCAAAGACAAGCTGGCTCCCCTGCATTTTGGAGGCTGAAGAGGTAAACTACATAGTTTGAGAGCTCACTTCACACTAACGAAAAGTTGTATTCATCAAACTTCTAAATCGTTTCGGACACGTTGGTAGCCAAGGCTGGTCTTAAGCACGAGGATGAAGCCTGAGCTCAGGTCCATCGGGAGCCACATGACTGGCCAAGATGGTGTTTCCAAGTGTCACAGAGCTGTTTTCAAGCTAAGGAAACAGTAACCCTGGCACCTGACCCAGACTATACACAGCAAAGGCTGGAGAATAAGACACGCGGTCTCATACAGTGTCAAACACAGGCCACAACTTCTAGGGAAACCGGGATTGAAGTCTCCGAACATCTGAACTCTGAGCTTCCACACAGACTTTGGTTCCTTCCACGAAGAGTAACAAACAGGATAAATGTTCTCCTTGTAGTTGTTTTAACGAGCTCATCATTTACGTGATAACAAACAGGCAAGCCTTCCTTGAAATACAGGGGGCCGATGCCAAGAAGGTGAGGGGCAGCCAAAGCAATTATATTACAACCCAGTGTGAAATATAAAGTGGAGATTTTCCTAGGAGTAAGTAGTTATTCCGACCCTAAAATGAATAAGGAAACTTGATCAGGTTAAGATACCTCAATTTTTTGACGCATGTAAATAAAACTACAAACCCATGTTGTCGAAACGTTAGTGATCTATAGTGAAAAATACATACTATTTTGTGGCTAGCAGAGCTGGCTGAAATAAATCAGGACAACCAGGTGAGGAGAGGCTACATTCTGGACACGATTCACCCCTTTTCTTTAGCTTCTTGGCACCTATGAAATGTGACGGGAGATTCCCCTCTTCGCAGTGTAACCATTTTGAGACCAACCTTGGCAAGCATACAGGTCTCCACCTCATTAAGGGGTTTGTGTCCCTTCAACTCTTTGGTGTCTTCCTGGCTACTGTAACTGCAGTGCTGCCTGAAGTTCATGGCTAGAAGGGTCCTCACATTCTGATGACTGGGAGGCCTGTGTGCTGTGATTGACACTTTCCTCAGTATGGGACCTTGCAATATCGGCCCCTGCACTAGCAGATCCACAGGGCTTTGCCATTCACCTGGAAATTCATCTTAAGTCTCATTAATAACTTCACTTGTGGATGAGGTGTAGTCTGCAAACCAAACCTGAAGATGAAGGCCACTCTTCCAGCGGGGTCCTTTTGCTTACTCCGACCCCCTAGGGTCACTGCTATGCTCACCCAGACGTGCCAGGATAGATCCTACTCATGGACTATCGCTGCCTTTTGTAGATCACTGCTGTGCTGGTGTGTGTGTGTACCCATATGTGTATATACACATGTGTGTGCACACACATACTCTTGTGCTCTTTTAAAGAAGTTTGTAACCCCAAACAAATGTCTGAAAAAATAATGTGAACAGTATGCAATATGGTTTTGCTTCCTAGCTTTTAGCCATAATATGCTAAACCTAATATATGCACACCAACAGACTGAAACAACTAAAGTGGATGTGTGTGGAAAGTGCTCTATTCTTCTGTGACCACAAGTGTCTCCCGCCAACCACCAATTTTTCCTTACAACCTAGAGTGTTTCATCCTTGGAGTACAGACACTGGGTAAAGACTCTCTCTCTGGGGTTCTAAACGCCAATACCCAGGGCCTTGCCACCTTCCACTTGGGGAGCCACTTTGGATCCTCCAACTCACAAAATGTGGCAAAGAGGCTCCTGGCACTAAAAGCAACAGCAGAGAGGTCAGAGTCACCTCTCTGGCTGGGCTTCATCCTCATCCTCACGCACGTACACAAGGGGCCTCTTTCCAGTTCCAAATGGCAGTTATCAGTGTGGCCCATAGCTCAGGGTACCAGATCCTAGCCTGCTCTTCAACAACACAGTGAGCTCATGGTTTTAAATAAACCTTATCGGTAATAAATACTGTCCCGGGGAAACAAACCTACTGGCCAAAGTATAAAACATTGCTGCGGACAGTGGTGAATTTTTAACTTTCTCTAAGTGCCTCAGGGGAACCTGTTGGTGTGGTCATCCATCCACTGACAGATATTAGCACTGTACCCTGGAGACTCTTCAAAGAGTCCCAGGTTACACAGCTTATGTTGTGGCGCAAACTTATGTTGGCCACAGTTTGGAGCCTCGGGCCCATGCCTGTATTAGCCAGTATTAGCCTGTATTAGCCAATATTAGCCTGTATTAGCCAGTATTAGTCAGTATTAGCCAGTATTAGCCAGTATTGGCCAGTATTGGCCAGTATTAGCCAGTATTAGCCAGTATTGGCCAGTATTAGCCAGTATTAGCATAGAGACCATAAGAGCAATGATGATAACTCCGACTTAGTTCAATGACGTAACTGGTTGAAAGCAGAGGATTAAAGGAGCCACTTGGCCTCTGTCACTCAACTCATGGTTTTTGCAGAAAATGAAAACACCTCCGAAAATGTGACCAAATTTAACATGAATTTGTGATAGGCTAATTTTTTTTCTGAGAATTTAGTGTGATATTTTTGGGCCATTCAGACATTTGCAAATTTCTAAAATTGATCCAAAGTGGTGTGTGTGTGTGTGTGTTGAAGCAGGGGGTGTGGGTTGAAATTTCTGGAAATAGTTCATCAAACGCGATTATTTAGGAATTTCTGGTGAACCTTCCTCTAAGCCCTCTTCTAAGTCTTTTAGAAAGCTGTCGTCCCATCTAAAAAGAATGTTTCAAATGGCAAATTAATTAAAGATATTTTTAATCAACTATGAGCGAAGATGGATTGCGGTATCTTACTCACTGAGCATGAATACGTGGAGGAGATCAAGTTACACAACACCACGGAGAAACCTACAAAGGGCACGAAAGCTGAGGGAAGCTATGATGCTTTATTCATTGCTGTGACATATAAGATAATTTCAAAAACCATGTTTCTGTAATTAAAACGTTTTAGTCTCCAGCTTCCTCTCTGTACCTCAATACATATTTCATTATGGTCTTTATCTTCTACCGGCATAATTATCTGTATCAAGAGCAATTTTGAAATGTCAGTTTCTACATTTCTTTTTCTGATACACATTAATTTTTGTTTCATGTCAGTTATTATGGAGAACAATTTTGTCACCACAGAGGAAGGTTATTAAAAAGTGATTCTCTGAGTGTCAAGCATGATGGGAACTAAATGTGACTGTCCCTCCGAGTCCCGACGTGGGACTGAAGGCTCACACCTAGACAGACAGCCATCCTGGGAAGCTTTCAATGAGTTCCTGTAAGAGAAGCATTACAGGAACATCCTGGTAAAAATCTGGGGAAACTGGAACATGCAAGACACTGGACATCTCATGAAGGAAGTAGGCCTATTGTGAGACGAGCCTGTGCCTGCCTTCTGGTAACATAGCACTCGGTCTGATTGTTCATGATGTAATCAGGGCCCAGACCTGCCCCTGTGGGAAGGCGCCCCCTCTAGGAAAACGGAGAGCCACTCTGCTCCAAACCTTAGCAAAAGAACCCTTCCTTTTCTCTTCCCTTTGCTTCCCCCCCCCCCAACATTCTGTCCCTTAGTTGCCTAGAGGATGCTAAAGAGGGATATTGGAATTGTTGAGGGACATTTTACTACCTGACACATATACCTAGATACATATCTAGGGGCAGACACATACAGTTTAAAATGTTTCCTTCTTCGGTAAAAAATGATTCAGAGTGAGTTTTCAGACTATGCTATCAAATTTGCATTTTTTAAATGGGAGTGACAAGTAGCAATTACAGAGGGGACCAGAGCTTTAAGCATCGGAGCACCTCCTTTGTGACACGGGAAAATCTGGTTTTGAAATTTGGGGGAAATTTATATTTGAACTCTGCATATGTGCATGTGTGCAGATGGATGTATGTATACATGCGTGTTGAGTAGTACTGTATATTATATTTCTAGCTGTGGGGCATGCAGGAAAAAAGGAATGGGAGTCTTTGACAGAGGGCCAAGGCTAGAAAGTTCAAGAAACAGCACGAAAACCTTCCTTCCTGTCTGGAACGAAGCCCTGAGCTTCCTTTGCCTTTACAATAAGGACATTTTATCTCCTTGTTTCTCCATCTAGTTTTCCAAGGTCCTGCCCATATTTTTCATCCCAAGAAATGATTAGAGGAGATGTCAGGAGAACACTGTAGTCATACCTGCCCAGCCACTGACAGGTCTAAAGCCCTCAAGCCATGAAAGGAAAACTGTGGGGCATTTCATCAGCTTCCAAGTGTGGGTTTTGAAGCTGGCAGATGCTGTCCTGTGAGAGAGTACTTGAGGATACGGTTCATCCTGGGAATTTACTCAAAGCTTTAAAGGAAATCAAAGTACCATCCCCTGTGGTGACTCAGTGGGCTTTGTCCCACTGGCACGAACACGGGAAGGACCTGGGGCCTCTGCAGTGTAGATCCATAGGTCCCTGCGATGACCCAAGGCCTCTGCAGTGCGGACCTGTGCTTTGTGGTGGTTCCAGCCTCCCTGTGCTCTCAGCCCTCACTGCATTCCGTGCTGCATTCTGCATATTCCATTCTGAGACTGATGCTTATGGAAAATGCAAATATCATTTTCCTCTGTAGTAAGGCTTTGAGGGCTGAAACTAAGACTCAGAAAAGTCATAACTCATTCTAGCTTATGTGTTGTGGTTTGCCCTGAAGTTATCTGTATTTTGATGCTAATTCCACTGCCCCAAGGACAGCTGCCTAGTCACATACTCAGAACTCAGGTGACTTCACCAGAACCACCTCCCCATTGAATTTGTAAAGTACAGGAGAGGGGCAGGTACAGGATAGAAGGAGGCCTGTCATTGGAGGAGAAGGAAGGATGGGCGGGAGAGAAGTTTGAAGGAAGAGGAAGAGGAGACTGGAACAGAGAGAAACAGGAGGGAGAGAGAGGGAGAAGCCATGGCAGGTGATGTTAAGATTCTGCTCTGTGTATTTACAGGTTGTTATCAATGTTCCTAAGGGATGGATGGTACCGGGCTTTGTATGTTTAAGTGGGCAATTATATCTTACCAATTGGGTCAAAGGTTATTGTGTTGTGTGTTCTTTTATGGATGGTTTGAGTGTAGGAAAGTGTGCGTTGGCAGGAGACCCTGGGCCGCCGAGGAGTGGGGATGTGTTTCCGCCAAGATATCTAGCAGATATCTTGGGCACCGCCGTGTAGAGCTAGCAGGGTAAAAGACAACTTTACTTTTTTATTTTTATATTTGACAATAACACTTATGGATTTACAAAACATAGGAAAAGCAAGAAGGAAAGGGGGCTCACTTTTTGCGTGGATTTTCAGTAGCTACTCACAGCTAAATAGTGATTTTCTCTTATTTTTCCGTCTTCTTTATCTTTCTTTATTGACCCCTCAACTCACAGCAGGTTGGCAAAACTACTCATTCCTACACAGTGTGAGCTTCAAGGCTCATTTCTTTGCTGGAAGAAGTAAGAATGGAGTTAGTAGAAGAGGATCAAAGGATCCCAAGAGTTAGATGTTCATATATTCAAAAACCATATCGTGAAATTTTCTCCATCGGCTAGAGAAGAAAGGAAAAGTTCTAGTGGGCTGGTTCTCTTCCTTGGCCAGTTGTTTTCTGTAGGCCTTCCATTGCTAACATATCCTTCTGTCTACTCACTGGTTCTATGTCTTATTTATCTTGTTCATAAAAAGCAAACTCGATAAGATGAGGGGTTATCTTTTTGACTTTGCTATCCTCAAGGAATCTCTCATAGTACAGGCTCAGCTAGCTTCAAAACCCACACTTGGAAAGATTCTTGTATTCACTTCTGAAAACCATCAGTATAGTCTCAGCCACTACACCTTCGGCTGGCCCCTCAATGGCTACTGCTCAAGTCTGTAAGTATGGGCCCAACTGTATATTAAATTTTTTTTTTAAATTTTAATTGGGAGGGGGTGGCTGTGCACATGAGAGAGGCCAGAGGTGCCTGATCCCCCTGAAGTTGGAGGATCAGGCACTTGTAAGCCACCAGACAAGGGTGCTGTGAGTCAAACTTGTTTTTTACAGGAGCTGCATGTAGTCCTGACTTTTACGCTGTCTCCCTGGACCCAGCAGACATCTATTCTTTTTAATGGAGACATTAATGCTTTAAAAATTAAGGCTCCTTGTCTGAAGACTTTTGGGTTTCTTCTTAACCTTTTCGTGCTTCAGCAAATCCCCAGATGCTCACAAAGGAGAAAGTGTTATTCTTAAGCCCAAACCATCTACTGACCATGAGACCAACTATTCTCCTAATACCGAGTCTCCCCGTGGCCCTGTGTGCACAGAAACAGCTGCGAACACAAACACAGCTGCAGCCTAATGGACTCTCTCTCAATCCTGTGTCTCCCTCATTCCAGTCACAAACAAATAGCGGAGATCAAAAAGGTAACTTAAATGTCCTTGCGAGGGGGCTACACAGCAGCGTCCGACTCCAGTCTCCTCTCTTTTGTTTCATCAAAGGAGCCGGGTTGCAGAGATAAATAAGTGCTTGGTTCGTTTCAGAAATCCTGGCCCGTGAGGAAATAGCAGGCACTACCCAAAGCTGACTGGATTTCGAGTCAGAAATTCTTTGTGAAATTCAAGTTTCCGTCTGATCTGTAGGCGATAATGTAGGTTGGTGTTCAGTATGACGGCAAAAATCGAACAGCAGCATGGACAGATAGCTACACAAATATAAGGTACACCAATATTACATGCTATGAATTTAAGGAAAGATAACCTATAAGTAATTATGCTTCTAAATGTGACTATGCAAAGGGCAGGATAAAATGACAGACAATGGTTGGATATCAAACAGCATGTGTGTCAGACCTTCCTAAGTTTGCCCAAGGGCTTCTTCAACAGTGCTATTACTTACACCATATCGTTCTGTTTTAGGAAAATAAAAACAAGAATTGCAAATCATTATTGACTCAGTCAAAATGCATTCCTTGAGTTCCTCCTGCTCAGTCGCTGGAAACAAGAAACCTTTCCCCATGTGACGTCACCAGGCAGCAAGCCCGAGACGTGACCTCAAATCAGTCTCACTCCAAATAAATCTGAGTCTGAATGCCGTTAACAAAGTCAGAATTCTACGCCGTGAGCAGCACCGGCACGCGCCCGTTCCCCTCTCTACAGCAACAGGAAGAAGTCATGTGAAAACCCCTTTGCCTTGTTGATGACCGAGAACAGGCCACAGACAGGAGCGCTGACAACACAGTCTCAGATGAAATGGCTAGAACGCGGCGTGACAGACCAGAAGCCGTTGATTCGCTTTAACAGTCATTTTCTCT
This sequence comes from Rattus rattus, assembly GCF_011064425.1. NCBI lineage: Eukaryota > Metazoa > Chordata > Mammalia > Rodentia > Muridae > Rattus > Rattus rattus. The sequence continues at coordinate 11,391,853 of NC_046164.1, read as the reverse complement.
TTCAAGTCACCTTGATGAGCCTGTCATGGGCCAGGTGAACGTGGAGAAAAAAACTTGAATCGTGGAGAAAAAAACTTGAATCGAGAATTTCCCAAGATGCATCGAAGGTGCCTGGAGACCACGGTAACCAACTTGTTCTAAGACCCGAGAGGCAGCCGCAGGACAGAGTTCTATGGTTGACTTCCATGTTCGTGAAGAAGAAAGGGCATGAACATTTTTAGTGACCGTGAGTAACTGGTTTGGGTCAGCCCTCTGAAGGTCAATCACAGGCATTAAGGCCTGAGGGGAAATGGGCAACTAGGCAAATTCTAGATGTACACGTATTTACATCTAATCGGTACTTTATGAGTTTTCCAGACACTAGAAATAAATAAATAAATAAATAAATAAATAAATAAATAAATAAGTAAATAAATGCATGCAAGCAAACACGTTATGACGGGAAAATCTCCAACTGAGGAAATGAAGACACATTGCGTTCTCCTGCTACCTTTTCCTTCGCTGTGCAAAAATCACCCATCGTCAACTCATCCTACTAAGTTTGTCAACATCAGTCGTCTAGAGTTACGCTGATGTCTGTGGACAACGGAGGTGGAGGCACAGGAAGGAAACGCCCTCTTGTTCCTTTTAATATTCCGAATGTATGTGGTAGTCAGGCAGAGAAATGAGTTGCATTTCCATGCAGAGATTCAGGATTGCCAGTAACTTGATGAAAAGCTAAATTCTCTCTCCGAGGGGTAATTGGCAGACGGGAGCTCCTCTCCCTCCCGAGTCTCCGATTCCCCGTTATCGTGCATGTGGTTAGCGGACTGCGGCAGAGGAAGGCATAATTTCCGAAGTTTAAAGTTTGTTAAAATGCACACATTAAGAACCAGAGATTCTTCTGTAGCTCAAATGCATGAGGGATCCGGGCTTGAAATTGAAGATGGAAAAGCGAAGTACAGAGCTCTCCTATTTCTCCCTGGCACGCGCTCATCAGAATAGAGCTGCACAATAAATTCAATGAAAGAAAATTCGTTTTCATAACTCAATGGGAATTCCGGAAGAGCACCTGAACATAGGTTTTGTCGCTGACAATGGGAAGACAGCTCCTCAGCCTGAAGCACTGAGGCAGGTCTCATGAATATTAAGGACGAGCCTCCACATTGGAGACAAATAGCTCTTTAATTTTCAGGGTCCTTACTTTTTGAGGGGGTTCCTCCACAAACACCAAGGATGATGGCCCTCTCTCAAGGCCCTCCAGATAATTCAAAACAATGCCATATCCTTCTGTCTTCAACCTGGTACTGCACAGAATAACCCTTCATATAGAAGGCATTAGAGTTAGACCTGCCCGCAGTGTGACTTACTATATTCTCTTGAGTATTTCCTTTTCTGGAGCAGAGTGACCCAATTCAGACATACAAAGAGCGCTGCTGAGGGTCTCAACTCAAAGGTCAGCCATTGGCAACTCTCAAGGGTGGGGACAGAAGTCACAGTAGAGAGAAGAAAGTGGACTTTGGTACTTTACTGCTGTGCTAATCCGATTTCTGTTACTACCACAAAGTGCTAAGTTAATCACGAGCAAATGCATTGTTTTTCTGTCTCACAGTTTTTGAAATTTCTGTCCATGATTTGTTGGTTGGTCTCTGCATCCGGATCTGTGAAATGACAGCACAGCATGGCAGAAACACGAGATGAAACCATTCACCTTGTATCCAGGAGAGTGGAAGGTGACAAGGACAGGGTCCCAGGGTCCCTTTCAAGGCATATCCTCAGTGACCTAAAGTCTCCCACTCATTAGTTTTTATCACTGCTCAGTACACAAAGCTGGCACCGTGCTTTTAATGCACGGGCCTTTGGGGGACTTTTCACATCCATACTGTAGCAGCTGCAGTGTCTTCCTTAACACTTAGAACTCCTTGAGATTTATTACAAATTAACCAGGTTAGTCAACAAACGCTTCTTCATAGCATTTATTACATCCCATGCATTGTTTAAACTAGACTTCCCTGTGGAGTTTCAATAGATGGCATTGTTTTGAAGGGTTTTAAATCTATCAAGCATTTAATAATGAATATTAACAAAGAGCTACAAGGTAAGTAAGTATATAGCCTTAACACCTGATACGCTGTCAGAACTTTTAAAGTCCCTTTTCAACTGTGAAGGAAATGGGACAGTCTCAGTTACAGCATGTCACTACCATGTTTAAAAGCTCTAGATCTAGAAAATAGGAGAAATAATCCCTTGTGCTGGAATTACTTAAGGGGTAGATGAGATAATAAATACACATACATACAATACATATATACTTACACATACATACACATACTTACACATGTGTACACATGCATACATACATACACACATAGATACACACATACATACATGTATGCATACATACACACATATACTTACTAAATGCTCAGTAACTATTACCCTCATTCTCTAGCTCCGTGTTATCCAAACACCATTTCCCACTGAGTGGTGGCTCACTCCCTTAATCCCAGCACTCAGGAAGCAGAGGCAGGTGGGTCCCTGTGTTTGAAGCCAGCCTGGTTTACAGAGTGAGTTCCAGGATGGCCACGGCTACAACAAGGAGAAATCATGTCTTAAAAAACCAAAAAATAATTAAGGAACATTTGTATTGGATTTGCATGAAGAGAGAGTGAGTAATTTTCTAAGTAAAGAAAAAAATGCCTCTTAAAGGGGTCTTCCCTAAAAGACTCGACTGATCACAGTAAAGAAAAACTTGTTGAAAAAAACTTATTTGTAAATCTCTATCACTCAATAATATTAAAGGAACTGTGAAAGTCAGGTCAACTTTATTATATCAAATGTATGAAACTCCTTGCTACATTCTTCTTCTATTATATCTAAATTTACAGTGTTCAGGAAATAAAAACATTAAATGGATAAAGAGCTGGACATGGTAGTGCATGGCTTTAATTCCAGCTCTGTAGGGAAAGGCAGGCAGATTTCTGTGAATGAGAGCAACCTAATCTATATAGTGAGTTCCAGGAAAACCAGAGCTACATAGAGAGACCCTGTCTCAAAACAACAGAGAAAAAATAAATATGGAAAATTTACTAAAACATCAAAAGGAGCCACTAACACTACCAATAAAAATCATTTGGCACTTCCAGTTTCTGCCTGTGCCCTGAGCTGATCTGGTGCCACAGATCTCTGAACCCAGATCCCATGAGGAGAGAACGGGACTCTCAGAAGTTTAGACACTCCTGAGAGGACAGGGGAAACCACCACTTCTATTCACATTCCTGGCTCAAGAGGAAACCCTCCTGGAACCCTCTGGACACAGGAACTGAGGCGCAGTCTGGGACAAGATCCTTCTGCCTGCACCTGCATAGCTCTCTGTACCCAGATCCCACTGGGGGAAAGCTGATCTCCAGGAATAATGACACAGAGGCTTACAGGAGGGTCAAGCCACTGTCACTGTCACAGAGACAGCAAGACCAGCTAACACTACAGATAACCAGATGGCAAGAGGCAAGCACAGGAACCTAGGCATCAGAAACCAAGACTACTAGGCATCATCAGAACCCAGTTCTCTGACCAAATCAAATACTGGATATCCCAACACACCATAAAAGCAAGATGCGTATTTAAAATCACATCTCATGATGATGATAGAGGACTTTAAGAAGGACATAAATAACTCACTTAAAGAAATATAGGACAACACAAATAAACAAGTAGCAGCCCTTAAAGAGGAAACACAAAAATCCCTTAAACAATTACAGAAAAACACAAACAAACAGGTGAAAGAATTGAACAAAACCACCCAGGATTTAAAAATGGAAATAGAAACAATAAAGAAATCACAAAAGGAGACAACCCTAGAAATAGATAACCTAGGAAAGAGATCAGGAGTCATAGATGCAAGCATCACTGACAGATTACAAGAGATAGAAGAGAGAAGCTCAGAGGCAGAAGATATCATAGAATACATTGACACAACCATCAGTGATAATGTAAAATGCAAAAAGCCCCTAGCACAAAACATCCAGGAAATCCAGGACACAATGGGAAGATCAAACCTAAGGTAATAGATATAGAAGAGAGCGAAGATTCCCAACTTAAAGGGCCAGTAAATATCTTCAACAAAATCATAGAAGAAAACTTCCCTAACCTAAAAAAAGAGATACCCATAGGCATACAAGAAGCCTACAGAACTCCAAATAGATTGGACCAGAAGAGAAATTCCTCCCATCACATAATAGTCAAAACACCAAATGCACAAAACAAAGAAAGAATATTAAAAGCAGTAAGGGGAAAAGGTCAAGTAACATATAAAGTCAGACCTATCAGAATTACACCAGACTTCTCACCAATAACTGTGATAGCCAGAAGATCCTGGACAGATGTCATACAGATCCTAAGAAAATACAAATGCCAGCCCAGGCTACTATATCCAGCAACACTCTCAATTCACATAGATGGAGAAACTAAGATATTCCATGACAAAACCAAATTTACACAGTATCTTTCCACAAATTCAGTGCTACAAAGGATAATAGATGGAAAACTCCAACCCAAGGAGGGAAACTACACCCTAGAAAAAACAAGAAAGTAATATTCTTGTAACAAATACAAAAGAAGAGAGTCAAACACACATAATTTCACCTCTAACAACAAAAATAACAGGAAACAAAAATCACTATCCCTTAATATCTCTTAACATCAATGGACTCAATTCCCTAATACAAAGATATAGACTAACAGACTGCATATGCAAAGGGGACCCAGCATTTTGCTATATACAGGAAACACACCTCAGAACGAAGACAGACACTACCTCAGAGTAAGTGGCTGGGGAAAAAATTTCCAATCAAATGGTCCTTAAAAAAAAAAAAAAAGGCAGGAATATCCATTCTAATATTGAATAAAATAGGCTTTCAACCAAAAGTTATCAAAAAAGATAAAGAAGGACATTTTATATTTGTCAAAGAAAAATCCACCAAGATGAACTCTCAATTCTGAATATCTATGCTCCAAATGCAAGGGCATCCACATTCATAAAAGAAACTCTACTAAAGCTCAAAGCACACATTGTACCTCACACAATAATAGTAGGAGACTTCAACACCCCACTCTCATCAATGCACAGATCATGGAAACAGAAACTAAATAGAGAAACAGGGAAACTAACAGAAGTTATGAATCAAATGGATTTAACAGATATCTATAGAACATTTCATCCTAAAACAAAAGAATATACCTTCTTCTCAGCACCTCATGGAACCTTCTCCAAAACTGACCATATAATTGGTCACAAAACAGGCCTCAATGGATACAAGAAGATTGAAATAATCCCATTCAATCTATCACATCACCACGGACTAAGGTTGGTCTTCAATAAGGTTGTCAGAGGAGTTGAGGGGCTACACTGTCATACACCTCCAGCAGAAGGGGATAATGGCATTACCGAGTCGGACTTAGGAGTCTTCCCACTAGTTAAAGGGATGCCAGCAGCCACGGGTCCCTTTGTCAGCTCGGCTGCTTCCCCAAGACGTCCTTCGTGATAGTGAATCGTTCATGTCTCGTTTTCCTTCATCTTGGCAAAGTCCGTCAAAGAAAATCCCAGAAAGGAGGCAAACTTAAAATACCTGACTGTGCCTATTTTTCTCCAAAGTCCAAAGGAGCGCCTATAAACCTTCTGGGCGTGCATTCCAAGACCCATAGTGAAGCACAAGAGGAACTGTGCAATTAACAGGATCCACTGCAGGACCAAACTATGTAAAGACAAATTATTTTTAAAGTCTAAATTCTGATTTCCCAAATCTCAAGCATTCCGTTTTAAAATATGGACGGTAACCGCATCATGATCCATGCTTTGCGTTTATGTCCTACAGAAAAATCTAGATCAGGGTTTTGATGTAATGGTGTGACCTTTCCCACAAACAGTTTCTTCTCTCTCTGCTGTCCTTTGCTATAGTGTGTGAGGCCTACTAGATCACTGGTTATAAACAGGAGACAGACCCTGTTCACCACTGCGTTCTATCCCGTATTCTCACCATCAAACTCCTCATCTGGAGACATTTTTGGGGTGTCACAATTGGGGGGTAGTGCTGACACCTAGTGGGTAGAAGCCTGGTGTGCTGCCAAACACCCTACCATGTGCAGGCCTCACTCCATGCCAGGAAAGTCACCCTGCTCTTTAAACATACATCCATGCTCCAATTTTCATAAAGCGAATAGCATATTATATAAAAGTTACCATGCACATATCCAGCTTAAATACATCTTAAGTTTATCATGAAGTCATAAATAATGAGTAAGAGTTGCCAGAATCATAGCCAGTCCATTAAGCAACGTGTTTTTAGGCAGATATAGTGCATCTGCACAGAAAAAGATCTGGCAATATAATTTGAAGTTAAACAAAAAGTTAGCTGTTGGGAATCCAAGTCAAGTGGGCTGGGAAATGTTTGGGAGACCCTTGTGGTCTGAAGCTAAAGTTACGTCCTGATGGAATCCCAGATGCTCTGCTCACGTGGATGCTGAGCTGTCTTGACTGACTGACTGGTGAGAGGCACTTCTTCCCAGCACAGACATTTATGAAGATTTTTAAGTAGTTTATTCTTCAAAGGAATTGGTCTACATATGCAAAGAGAGGACAGTGGCAGTAGATAGGAAAAATATCTCCAGCTTGCCCATGACAATGAAGCAACCAGGGAGTACAAGGGAAACCCGTGGACCATCCATGTATTAGCCATTAAACAAATGAAAATATCCAGGTGAGATGAGCTAAGGCAGGAAGGGCAGGGCACCATTAGCCATAGATGAGCAAATGCCAGCGTGAATGCAGAGAGGAGCCAAAGAAAGACAAGAGATCTCAATGGACTAACAGCAGATTGACTCTCGATGGACTAACAGCAGGATGACTATGGACTAACAGCAGGATGACTCTCGATGGACTAACAGCAGGATTACTCCCAGAACAGGCAGCGAATATCCTCAGGTCAGTCCAAGAGTTGTAGACAACAAGGAGAGTTTATAATCCATGTTAAATGAGTAAAAGGCCACAAGGAAGGAGCCTAAAGAGCCAGAGTCATACTCACAATGCACACCAGGCCCTCATCAGCTAGGGAACTCCTCCTGGATAGGTTTTCCTGCTGGGGAGAAACTAAGCTCTGAGTCAGGAGTAAACAGGAAGTGAAGGCAAAGGAAGGAAGTTGTCCAGAGAAAAAGCAGACCTGGGGGAAATGTCAAGACATCTCAGCATCCAGCTATCATGTCATCATAAGAAGGGAGGCGTCTGTGAAGCTCAAACCCATCTGAATGAAGGGTAGCCTACATTTTCCAAAACTGAAATCCACACCAAAGCAAGCAACAGAAGATTATGAAGGTCTATATCTTGGGTAGGTGTTATGATAGTAAAGACAAGGAAAACGTTAGCAACATGTCTAGATCACAAGGCTATCCAACGGGAATGTTTTCAAGGAGACAGAGCACTTTGAAGAAAATAAAATTCTCAGAATGTGCAGTATCTGGCAGGTAATTCCTGTACCTATGTGGTTATTCAATGGCATGACTTAGAAACAATTTTATTAAAATCTGATCATCGTTCAATTTAAACTGCTGGGTGAGACTAGAAGTTAGCAAGTTAAACAGTAAAGTTACAGACAATAAATGCATGCCATATGTACTTGTTCAAAAAAGAGATCAAAATTGTATTTTAAAACAATATCACTAAGAAAGTCATGCCACGCAAATCCCAGCTTTGACTGTATAATATGATGTATTCAACATGGAATGCCTGGGGAAGCCAGGAATCTGAAAAGAGGATATTGGGAGGAGGAGAAAGTTTTAAAGTTGGGGCTCTACTAGAGCATAGATAATATAACAAGAGATGGGAAATACTAGGTATGGGAAGTTGTGTCAGGGAAGACCTTAGTTACTTTCCTACTACTGTGATAAGACACCATGACCAGTTACAGAGGAAACAGGTTATTAGGACTCATGGTTTCAGAGGGAGATCATGACCATCATGGCTGGGAACATGACAGCATGGCACTGGAGCAGTGGCTGAGAGCTTACATCTTGATCCTCAAGTAGGAGGGAGGGAGGGAGAGAGGGAGAGACAGAGACAGAAAGAGAGACAGAGACAGAGAGACAGACAGAGAGAGAGAGAGGGAGGAGAGAGAGAGAGAGAGCACTAACTGGGAATGGTGTAGACTTTAGAAATCTCAAGGCTACCCCCAGTAATACAGCTTCTCCAACAAGAGCACACCCTCTAATCCTTCCTAAACAGTTCCGGTAACCGAAGACCAAGTATGCAAATATATGAGCCTATGGGGGCCGTTCTCATTCCAACTAACAGAAAGAGTATGTGTGGAAAGGGGACTTTCAACCAAAATAAAAGGGATATGAAAAATCCATATGAAAACCTACTATCTTGTACTAAAATTTAAAAATATAATTCACTTTTTAAAAATAGTTTGAAGGGTATCCCTGCATGGTTGAAAAAGTTGCTCATAAAATTTATGAATTTTTAAACAAAAACCCCAGTCCCTCAGGGTGGGACACCCTTTAATGAGTTGTTTGGTCAGGGAAGTCTTAAATGTCCCCCCCAAACAATACAGTCTCCTACCGTTCCTCTCTCTTGGCTGTTCATCAGAGCTATGTGACAATAGTATGTTATTGCTGAAGACGCCACACGTCTACACGTAAGGATACAGAGCAGACATGCTATAACAGAGCCAGAAGCCTCCTCCTGGCTGGAGAGCATTCATAGTGCCAGACGGTGCTGAGGGGGGAAAGCACCCACGGTCTTATCCACATGTGAGCACTAATGTCTATGACTCCAACTTCCCGGGGAAGATGGGCCCACTTTATGCAACAGAGACACAACTGTTATGGGGATAACCAACTCTTTTCTGGTTGGATCTCAGGCATCCTCCACAAGAGACAATCTATGCTTGGTACTGTAAACTTGATAAAAGCAAAAACAGAGAGACCAGACTGGGGAAGAGCACGGTGATGTCACAAAGCTTCAGAAGAAGACTCACGTGGATGGGCACTAGAACGTTCTAAAGACCGAACACGCTCCTGGTACAAATGACCTCTGAAACCACGCTCTGGGAGTGCACGCTCTATCCCTGAAAATCCTAAACAGAAAGTGAGAAATAAATAATCTAGTAAGGAACTTCAAGGAAAAAAAATTGTTTTGGAGCCAATATTTAAAGACTACACAACTCACAAAATGATCATATTATTACCTTGTCTGTAACACTTGATACCAAAAGAAAGCTGAGAAATTATTTTAAATATTCAAGAATAAGATGTAACATAAAGATGTGATTGTTCCCCACACCTGACCTTTGGCTGCCCAGGAGATAGACAAAAGCAATAACTTAGTTACCACTTCTCTCTCTGCTCCTGCAGAGTCTCCCGGAGAAGAGAGTTCAGATGCGCAAATGGTTGTAGACCAGAGAAATCATGGGAAACACAGATGCCTACGGGGTTAAGATTAAGTGAGGTTAAGAGGTAGACTGTAAACTGTGCTGCCGTCTGATGATGTGGATTCGGGACAACCATTTAAAACGGTGCATAAGAGACGAGAGACAAGGCTCAGTCAACAAGGCAGTGAATGGCTCTGGCAGGGGAGCTGAGCTTGGCTTCCAATTTACATACCCAGTGACTCACAGCTACCTGGAAGCCCTGCTCCAGGACATCCAATGTCTCTGACCTCTGCTGGGACCTGTAGTCATATCACATACTACACACACACACACACACACACACACACACACACACACACACACGTGCACACATACACACACATGCACACACACACATACGCATGCACGCATGCACGCATGATTAAAATAATACAAATAAATCTTTAAACTATGAGGATAAGAAACTATCATATAGAAAGCAAATAATAATTTGTAGCTTTTTGGCAGAGGTTGTATTTGAACTGTCAACCCGCTACTGTTGTACAGATACAGAGGAGTGGACTATAGCTTTTTATTAATCTGTTGCCCCCTCTGCCCTTGAGAACGAGGTTCCTGGTGTATCAAGTTAAAAACAAAGCTGGAACCTAGAGGATCAAGTAAAACTACTTTAAAGCCAAGCCGTAAAATTGGAAATATTTGTTTGAATTGGCGTTTCATATTTAAAAACTATCTACTCTTTAACTTTTACACCTCCATGTTATATCGCATATGCTATACATTATAAATAATTAACATAATACAATATATTTCCAAGTGTCACATATGTAATCTGTCACATATCGGCGTATGTCAGAGCTGCAGCGAAAATCTTACGAGCAATGAGGAACCAACCGAGGACAAATAGGGATCTCTGGAACAGTTTCTGGTGAAGCCAAGACGGCCACAACGAGGAGAGGTGACCTCATCATGCTCCCCCTGAAGAACTGAGATGTCTTCTCTGAGAACCAGCCATGGGACATAAGTTCTCTGGGAACCTCCCCTGGCCTGGTCATTGCATATGAGCGAGTTTCTGTTTGCCACGTGCGATGGCTAGCCAGTATGGCTTCTGAGTCTACCGAGTCCATGAATGTGTAGTGAGGATGAGTATTGCCGTCTAGAAAGACGTAATGTCAAAAGCTCAGACCTGAACTAAATGCACAGGTGAGAAGAAATAAATTTTAAGGGAAAATTTAGAGGCTGGGAGATGGGTGCTGAATTATGCTGGCATGTTCTCGATAAGCCAGTCACCCCCACTAAGCTTTCCCTGTCCATCTGACCGGATGCAGAACTATTTCTTTCATGAGATGAACTCCACCCGAAGGACCTGCAGTTAGGGTCTGTAGATGCTCATCCGATATTTAAAAGACGACCACATTTAGATGAACACCCGATTTCCTTCAATCAGGAATAACGCTATTTCCTCTGCTACATAGAAACCAGATTTTAAAATTCCCCTTCTGCTGAGCTGTGCCGCATCCCTGGAATCTCATAATCTACACAGCGTTTCAATCCGTTCCTTATTTTTCCGGCCTTTCCTTGATACTTGTTTTAAAATCTCCTTGCATTGGCCTCCAGAGCCAGCTGGAGTAATATCATGAAGCAAATGACCAGACATAATGACTTTCCAAGGTCCTTGTGCCTCCTTATTAACATTCGGCCAGCATAAGTCCTGACTTTATTATTGACTACATTGAATACACAAGACACTGACCTCTGCCACGTGCAACTAAATCTCTTCCTGCAGATCTATCCGAATGGGTTCATAGAGAGAGAAAGTTTGAGAAAACATGGCAGCAGACACTTACCTTTTCTGGCCCTGGAAACGTTAATACCCTCATATCTGCAGTCAAAAAAAAAAAAAAAAATGAAAGAAAATCCCCGCATTAATTACTGCAAAATCCGGAATGAGGGTTGGCACAGAGCCAGGATGGGGACTTTCAAATAGTTAACTCCAAATTCATCTGCTAAAGAAGGATAAGACCACTGAATAAACAGAAGCAGATATATCTGGTTACCACGGTGCAAAATGATTTATGACCAGTCCTTCAAATGAACCAATGGGACCGGAGAAATGTTTGGATGGTATACGGATGACTCCTGTTTCCGTTAGAAGTTGTTTCCCATGTCCAAGTGGTCATACACATGAAAGGGTTGGTGACAGTTCCCAAGTAAAACGCAAGACGGAAGGAAGTGATTTGCCCTGATCTTTGCGCACGCGCTCTTTAGGAGTCTCAAAAACGGAGAGCAGAAGACCCGGGGCGCGGTGCCCTAGGCTTCATTCCAAGGATCTGACCTGAGTCCTGAGTCTCCGTTAAGTCTGCCGTGGAGAGTAACTCCGACTCCTCGTGTCTCGACTTCCGAACTTCACAGAGGTGAGGACTACCGATGAGCTCATGTGGACACGAGCCATGGAGGTAGAAATTTATCACCATTCTTTCTCTCTGAGCCTCTCTTAAATTGGATTAGGCCTTCCTGGCAGTGGAGGGGCCCTGCCGTACCATATATCTTTGCTACCAGAAGTGAAATGATTTGGTCACACGTCAGTTTTCCGAGATGCCAAGATGGGTTTTTTTACGAAGTGACACGTTCTCTCCTGGCATACTTAATAGGGTTTTTTCATAGGAAAATAGAGGGAAGGGCAGAGACAGTGGGGCTGAAAAGGAGGGCACACTGTGATAAGACTGTGGGGTACATTAGGTCTGTCCATAATTCTGAGGCTTCTGGAAAACTGAGGCTGCTCTGCTTCCCTGGGGCGTCTCCTGCTCCTCGTGTACCCAATCTGCTCAACAAGAAAATAAACACAACTACATTCGTTGAGTATCAGGGAATCTGTTAAGCTCTCTCAGATGTGCTGCCCCGTTTGGCCATGTAGCACAGCCCTCTGATTTCAATAAGCTGTGGTACGTTCGCAGGTGTGCACGCAAACTACCGTTTACATGTCAGGAAACCGCGTCTGAGGGAAATCAAGGACTGCTAAAAGATTTGTATCATACATACAGACAGCGTGCGCTCCTAAACTTCAGACACGGAACTCTGCTGACTCTTCACTTCATGGAGTAATGATTCCACCTCAACACATCATCGACATATCAGTTTGCGAAGAGTCTTTCTTCTCAAACTCATGTAAAATAAATGTTAAAGAAACGAAGAGAGTGGGTAAGGGCTCCAGAAGTAAATTTTGGGTACTATACTGCAAATACCAAGGAAATCAACAGAAGATGAGTACAAAAAAAAAAATGAGAAATGAAAAAGGGAACCAACATTGCTGATAAACAGCTACGTGAAAAGCTGAAGGTTTCTATTGCTGTGATGAAACACCATGACCAAAACACAACATAGGGAGGAAAGAGGTTATTCAGCTCACACGTCCTTTCACGTCACTGTCTATCTTTGAAGGGAGTCGGAGCAGGAACTCACACAGGGCAGGAACCTGAAGGCAGGAGCTGATGCAGAGGCCATGGAGGATGCTGCTTAAGGGTTTGCCCTGTATGGCTAGCTTAGCCTGCTCTCTTAAAGATCCCAGAACCCCACCCGGGGTTGGCATTGCCCCTGAGACATGGGCCTTCCCACTCGATCATTACTCAAGACGATACTCCACAGACTTGCCTACAGGCCAGTCTTACAGGGTCATTTTCTCAATGATGAGTTCCTCTTCTCTATCTTAGGTCGAGTTGACAGAAACTGGTGGCATAAGAGGAAACTTCGACAGCATCATAAATTCAGTTAATGCCAATAAAGGGAGATGATCTTCACTGTGCTCTATTCCTTAACGGTTATTTAGAAATGCAAGAATTAGGGTTGGGTGTAAACGAAAGCAGTGTGTGCACATGTGTATTCATGTGCCAGCACTCACCCTCATGTAAGTGTGAGTGTGTGTGCACATGGGTAGCATAGAGGACACCTTGGTGTCATTCCTAAGGGCAGTCCACTTTGCTTTTTGAGACAGTGTTGTTGGCCTGGGGCCCAACCGTTTGACTAGGCTGGCTGGCCCCCAAGTCCCAGAAATCTCCCAATTTCTTCTGCTTCCCCAATGCTGGGATTGTAAGCACGTGTCACTGCATACACTAATTTTTCACATGGTTCTGGGGAAAAGACTCAGGTCTTCATGTTTTCTATAGAGCACTTTAGTTACCATGCTGTCATCTGGGCCCTACAGACAAAATTTTAACAGCAGTTTACTTATAAAATTAATGTGTAATATTCCTTAAACGGTTAAAAACCAAATGACAGGGAGAATAAAACTATGAGCCATTATCTTTTTACTCCCTGAAACCATGACGTATGCGCTCTCTCTCTCTCTTTCTCTCTCTCTCTCTTTCTTGATCTTGTTGTTTTATAAAAATCATTCATTTTTCTGCACTTTACATTTGATTTTTACAAGATTTTGTTTTCACAGAAATTTGACTATTGCATTCATTTTTATACTATTAAATAGTCCTACTGTATATGACTGTGCAAAAATCTAGCAAATCCCATAGTTACATTGGTGTCTATTCTGATATACATAATTAATGATGTAATAATGTTTTAATCCTTTCTGATAACTTGCCACAGAGGACATTTGTAAAAACATAATGTCCCACTATTAAACAAACGTGCATTTACAAACTTTATATTTTTACAATATTTTTTTAACTGTCAAGTTTTTCCCTAGGAAGCTTAAACCAGGCTCCTCCCAACAACATGTGAGCATAGCAAGCAGAACCAAGACCAAGAATGGTAGAAAGTTGCTAGTTTTGTGATGGCGAATGAAGACTGTGCCACTGCTGTTCTAATTTGTATTTCTGTCCATCAGCAGGATGCGTTGCACACTTTCTACACCCATTTATCTCCTTTTGTGAATTGCTAATCTCCTGATGAGGAATGTCAACAGTGTCTTATTGCTGTAGGCCTGCCTTGTAGGAATCCCCTAGAGTTCTGTATTAGAATCATCAGAGCAAGTTCAAAGGAACAGTGCCACAAACAAGAGAGCCACTGTTCTCTTGCCCTGTTCATTTATTCACTCAATGATCTGTTGTGGGATACCTGTGATTCTGTAATGCTTGGCCTCAGGACTTCATCACTGGTGAAGCGAATGCTGTCACTACAGCTGGCCTTCACCTCTCCAAAAGCAAGGGTCAACGTGTATTGGTGGCCATGTTTGGGAGGAATCCGATGCAGTGGATGTACTTCCCAACTTTGTAAGCCCTGGGGCCATCCTGCACATTACCTCTTCCTATCCCCTCCAGCCCATGTAATTTATCTAACCCAATTAAACAAGCACTTCTCCTTCGTAAGAGACCGGGAAGCTGTTCCCAGCCAGTGAGGCTAAGTGTCCTTCCCTTGGTGGCATCTGGGAGAAAGGAGGAGCAAAGAGAGAAATATCCTTAGGAGAGGCACCTACCCTACTTTACAGTGGCTAAACTTGCGCGTTGGCTCGATGTTCCCTGAGTTAAACCTCGTCCTAGTTGATCTGTCTTCAGCTCCTTTCCTGCTGCTGTGATAAAATTCCCTGACAAGGACAACTAAGGGATGACGGGTTGTACTGGCTCACAGTTCAAGGATGAAGTCTGCCATAGGGAGACTGAGAGACCAGTGTGAACCGGCTGACCACACCGAATCCGCAGTTGGAAAGGAATGGGTGTGTGCTGCTACTCCCGTCCCCCTCTCTGCTTGTACAGACCAGGATTCCGGCCAGCCAACGGTGTCATGCCCAGTGGTCAGGTCTTTCGACCTCAATTAACATAATCAAGATAATCCCCCTCAGGCATGCACAGAGGCCCATCTCCCAGGTGGCTTTAGATCCTGTCAAGTTGAAAATGAACACTGAGCATCAGACTCCCTTTGGAACTATTGAGTAACCCATAGCGTTGTGTGGAGAGCATTTATGTATGAGATTATCAACAAAGAATATGCAAAGAACTGGCTGCCCTGGCTACTGTACAGACTCGTGACTGGTGTCAAGGTCTGAAGGCTTGAGGGAAGGGTTCAGAGAGGCAGACAAAGAAAACTCCTTCTTTTTGTGACGATCATAGCTCAACTACCGGATAGCGAATAAACTGGAGGCTAACCTTGTGTCTCAAGTAACAATTTAAGGAACTACACGAGGCTGGCTCCAGTATCGCCATGAGGAACATGAGAACAGGTCACTTAGAAAGTCCTTGCTATTAATGCAGTACTGTCAGGGTGAACATCTTGTACATTAGATTCTTGTTCCTAGATTGAATATTTTCACGAAGACGCTAAGCCATCAGAACACTGTACCATGTTCGGTCACTAACCGTGCCGGAGAGCGTTGCACTGTGCCCTCGTCTTAAGTCAAGGCATACTCCACACATCGGGAAGCTCCAATGTTTTCATTGCAAGGATATTATAAAAAAAAAAAAGTAGGAGTCAAGACATGTATCTCAAACCTAATTTCCAGGAAAACTTCAGTCTTTCCTCAAGGATGCGTCTTTTCCTCAAAACCATGCTAACAAAACATGTGCGTGGTCCTAGGACTCAGGAGTCTGGGGTTGGAGGTTATGAGTTTGAGGCCAATCTGGCTACACAGGAAGACTCTGGATCAAAACAATTGGTTTTATCTGATCTGTTAACCTTTCTCCTTTCTTCCCAACTTCATATGAACGTTTCTCTGATGCTGCTATTCTCTTTACTGTTTCCCCTCACTCTGTCAATTCTTTCCATATTTTACATAATGATACTCATGTACAGATGACATTCTTTAATTATCTGAGGTTGGGGTTGATGGTGGGAATAAGAAAGATATTATATCTTGTGTAAACTTTTCATCACACACACACACACACACACACACACACACACACACTAGTAGAAATCATGAATAAAGAGGACAGAAAGAACCGTTGGAGGCAGGAAGGTGTTCAGGTATGAACTGTCATAATGTTTCCAGAGTGGACACCACAGCTGTACAAGTTACATGTGAGGCACTTTTTATATCAACTGTGAGAAGAAGATCCGTGGTCTTTTGGAACATTCTACATGATAAGTAGGCACATTTCCTACATCGCATTACCAAATTGAGTTTGGACCAAAGGAAAAAAAAAATCTGCCCGTTCTTCTAGCGCTCAGAAGCTGGTTGAGTCCTGAGGATGGATATCAAGTGCAAACCAGCTCTCTATGGTTATCCATCAAAGTCATTCCTGGGAGCTACCTGTAGAATGCTACAGTACTAGAGTAGCTCGCTGATGGAGTGAACGGTCATCCTGGACCACAGCACTCTTATCCAAGTAGCACGTATGTGTTAATAAAACGTCCTTCCTACTCTTCAATACGAATCTAATTTGCATGCAGTAAAGAGACCATGAGCAAAAGACGAACCAGATTCTGATTATTTCAGATTTAACGTTGGATGGTAAGGGGAATGATTCAGATAACTCTCTGTTTAAGTTTGCAACCTAAAAGGTAGACAAATGGACAGGTCACCAGGCCAAGAAAATGGAAACCTTGATGCACATCACCACGCCACCCTTGTTCATTGACGGTGAGACTTCCTTATAACCCTTACTTCATTGTACAGGAAAACAAACAAACAAACAAAACCTGTCCCAGGGACTGTGCAGGACACAGAAAATAAACATAAACTTCGAAAAGAAACCTTGAGTCTCTATCAAGGTTCTGGGAACTTACAGGAAATGTTGTGGGAGTAAAAGTAAACTGTCCAGCCACAAGCAACAGAAGGCCAAGACATCAGGAGGCGGCAGAAATGTCTGCAGTGAACAAGTGAGAACTACAATAGCCAGGAATGCAGGCAATTAGATGCCGGAAGTGAATGCATCTCAGCTGTCCATCGACTGATAAAATTTATCAGCTGTCCATCAACCGATAAAAGTTTATAAAGGGACTCCAAGTTCAAGGGAAACTTGGAGTTTGTGAGAGAAGAAAGGAAGTTAAATGATATAATTTATATACAAAAAAGGCTTAGCTGCGTATTTCATATCACGAAAAGAAATTCTGGAATTCTGATTTCTTACCCTCGGTTGATTGTGATGTGTGTACCCCTGGATTTCCGAGTCACGGGAGGAGAAATTGTATGAAAACCTCATTGTTGTCACATGTCAGTGGTCTCAGCAAGACGGTGGGGGCTGGTAGAGGAGATGGGGAAGCCAGATTTAATGTCCTTTGGGAGAACTAACGAACTGGTGAATTATTCCACGAAAGTAGAGAGGCTGAAAACTGAGCCCAAGCGTGAGAAGCGTTTCGTCTCCCAAGACTTTTTCAGAAACCCACTCTGTGTCTGGCAGCACATTACAAAGAGAGGACTCAGCTACCTCCAAGGAAGGTCCACCCTTGTCTAGTTCGGGTTCTGTGGCATTTTTCATCTTCTTACCTGTGAGACTTGTTCATCTCCGTTTTGACTTGAATAGTTACTTGGGAAGTTGTGAGGGAAACATGTTGGGGGGAAGACCCGTGCACATGTGTGAAATTTTTCAAAGAATAAACAAAACTATTATTTAAAATGGAACAAGAAGTAACCATGCTTTGTTCAGATTTAGGCTACATTGTTGCCGCGTCCAGACTTGTGACCAAATTTAATAAAGTATTCAGTAACTGAAAAATAAAAGAGACAGAGAGAGATAATCCCCCAAAAGTAAATTAAAATGCTTTACAAATCTTTACTAACTGTCTTAAAGGGAGAACTTGTATATCATTGACTGCAATTTATGCAAATAGGATGAGAGGAATTAACATATTGGAAGGTGCTGACATTTGTCCTGATATATTGAATCGTTAGCATGACAGAATCACTTAGGCTGGATTCACTAACACCGGGTTTCCTCTCATTATTGACCCCTGCGGAGTAGGCCCTGACAAGTACAAGTGCTGCAAAGTCCATTAAAAATGTGGAATAAATCAATTGTTCGGGAAATACTGAAAACACATGACACAGAACCCGTCCATTTTGCAAGTTCAGCACAAACCCATCTCCACCAAGGACACAGCATCTGCGTCCTTCTCTGACCTACCCCCGTAAACTCTGCTCTGAGGTGTTCCTTTTTCCTCACAGCATCCTCCTCACGCCTGGCTTCTGAATCCCTGTGGGCTGAGTAGCCCAACAGTCAGTCAAAGAGAAACAGGGTCAGGCCTGTAACGAAGAGGCCTTTAAAAAAAGATTTACAAAGAGAAAGACACCGGTGAGTATAACTCAAGAGTATTTTCTTGAGACATTTCTGGTGACTGTTTCAAAGGGACTCGTCAGATAGTCTTTGGCTCAAACTAAGCATAGCTCACTCAGCTTGTAAGATTGAAGGGTCTCCCCAAGAATAGCTGAAGAACATAAACTGACATTTTTGGGGAGTAGAGGCATGGTTAGTTATTTCTTGGATACATAACTCTTGGGTCCTGCCGCTACAGGAAGGAAGTTTTTGTTAAGTGAAGACTTTGCTTTTGTATAGGAGTCTCCTCAGAATACTGTTTAATTTTGCCTCCTTCGGGTTTCAGTTTAAATACGTGCATACTCCAGAGGCCTTGAGATAGGCACGTGATCATGTCAGAGCCAGCTGTGTCGGCGCCTGCTACAAGGACAGAAATAACCTGGATGAAGGAAAGCCACAGAGAATCAAAAAGTAAGCTGGTTCGAAGCAATAGATTCTACTTTTCACCCACCAGGTTTTAAATTGAAGCTCCCGTCCTTGATTGATTTTTTTTTTCCTCCTCTTCTGGACCGCTTAATAGAAATGCTAATGAAGAGAATAATAAGCAAACGGAAGGTGGAAAGGAAGAAGGCCAGAGAATCCCAGAAAGAGGCGCAGGCGTGAGCTGCTGGGGTTGCTGGGAGAAATCATCTCTTTCGAAAGTAGCCGAGTCTTTTGTTCTCTGTATTTCATTTCTTTTTCTCCCACCTTCCTCTCTGGGACACGTTTCTGTACCAGTAAGGGTGGGTGAGAGGTGAGTGAGATAGAGGGGCATAAATAGGTTTGGATGCTTTGCATTTTTTTGTTTTTTGTTTTTTGGTTTTTTTGTTGTTGTTATTGTTTGGTTTGGTTTTTTTGTTTTTCTTAAACCCAGGGCTCAAAAAAGTTCCACGACATCATACTGTAGAAAGACATGATGGTAATTATGGTTAATTTAGGTTATCTCAACTTGATCGGATCATCTACGATCCCTAATGAGACACAACTATGGGTATACCCGTGTGAGTGTTTAAGAGAGGTTTAACTGAGGAGAGACTCGCTCACCTGTGACCTGGACCAGCAGGTCATCCTTTGGTGACAGGGTCTTGAGAAGAAGCATCCACGAAATCAGAGGTGAAGAAGACAGAATGAGTGGCCTCGGAGGTCTTGCATAAACTACACCTCAGGCCAAGCAGACTTACCAAGAAGTAGAGCATCTTGTATATTTCAGGGGAGGAACAGGACAGAGTGGATAGGAGGCTAATCAAGGAGTGTAGGGTATCTCAAAGAAAATTACAAATCCAACACAGAGCCTCTGGACTGACAACTCCAGTGTCTTCACAGGGGAAAGGCCAGGTTTCCAGATACTAAAACCTTAACTCCTTTGCTGCCCTGGCCTCAGCCTCAGACTGACTTTGCAAGTCCACTCCTAAGCAAGGGCACAGAACCAGGTTTCTTTTGTTCTATTATCAGGGCCTCTGAGGAAGCCTTGGATTATTCACGCTCTCAACATACCTGAAGACAGCCAGCGTCATCCCATTGGCTTGGGTTCTGAGCACTGCCATTCCCCTATCCAAACTTCCTGGTTGGCACCAAAGATCAGGTGTGTTCCATACCCGCTGTACCATGGTGACTATGCTCCTCTGAGCTACAAATAAAACTTTCTTCCCTTAAAAAAGGTTTGCATTAATTGTTTTGCAAATTCGTGGTATTGGGAAAATTCCTAAATTGCCTTCATATTTCTGCATCTCCACTGTGTTCAGCATTTTTTTAAAAAAAACTTTGACCTTCCTATAAGTATCTAATATGCCAGAGAACTTCCATAAAGCAGTCAATGGAAGATCTAGGATAGTGAAGAGTGAAGCTATGGCTGTTCCCAGTCCATAAAGGCTAACGTTTCTTTATCCCTGTGGTATCCTTAGAAGACCAGCCCAGATCGTGAGCTCCACTTTATTTCCTTATTTTTATACCACATTGATTTCCTGTCTAACCTTAATCAGATCTTACTATTACATTCATTTGTTTTTATTTTTAGATCCCATCCATCTTAGTTAGGGTTTCCATTGCTACTGTGAAACACCATGACCAGAAAGCAAGTTGGGAAGGAAAGGGTTCATTTAGCTTACCCTTCCACAGTACTGTTCATCACTGAAGGAACTCCTGGCAAGAACCTGGAGGCAGAAGCTGATGCAGAGGCCATGGAGGGGTGCTGCTTACTGGCTTGCTCCCCATGGCTTGTTCATGCTGATTTCTTCTCGAACCCAGGACCATAGCCAAGGGATGACACAGTGAGCTGGGCCCTTCCCCATCAACCACTAATTAAGGAAATGCCTTACAACTGGATCACATAAAAACATTTTCTCAATTGAAGTTCCCCCTTTCAGATGACTCTAGCTCTGTCAAGTTGGCATAAAACTATCCAACATAAGTGGCCCCTTAGCCATCACTGTTAATCAGCAAACTTTCCTTGTTCATCCTCAAGATTATACAATAAAGACATCACAACATAAAACAGTTTACAAATTTAAAAGTCCCACAGCCTTACGAATTCAAATAGTTTTAAAGTTTTTTTTTCAAAAAATACCCAGTCTCTTATAAAATACAAATTTTCTGTAAATTCCCAAAAATCTGGTATTTTTTCTTTTTAAATTTTAAAGTCTCTCAACTGTTGACTCCTGTAAAATCAAAATTAAATTAAGTTCTTTCTTACTTTGAAGAACCAGGGCACAGTCACAATCTGTAACAAAGCAAACTCAAACTCCCAACAGTGTAATTCAAAATAACGAATGGCCCAATAAGAGCTTTAAACTGCCCTCTGAAACTTCACAAGCCAGGCTCCCATCTTCTGCATTGTCCTCAATGTTCTTATCTTCCAAGCAGATCTCCTTATCTACACAACAGGTCACCAAGCACTGAACACTCAATGGCTTTTCTTGCTCAAAGTTCCAAAGTCCTTTTGCAATCCTGGTCAAAACATGACCAGGTTTATCACAGCAATACCCCACTCCTTGTACTTATTTGTCTTGGTTAAGGTTTACATTACTGCAATGAAACACCATGACCAAAAGGTGAGTTGGGAATAGAAGGGATCATTCAACTTATACTTCCATAGCGCTGTTCATCACTGAAGGAAGTCAGGACAGGAACTCAAACAGGGCAGGAACCTCAAGGTAGGAGATGATGCAGAGGCCATAGAAAGGTGCTGATTACTGTTTTGTTCCCATGGCTTGCTCAACCTGCTTTCTTATAAAACACAGGGTCACCAGCCCATGGATCGCACCACCCACAATGGGCCAGGCCTTCCCCATCAATCACTAATTTAGAAAATGCTCCATAGCTGGATCATATAGAGGCAATGGCTCTAGCTTGTGTCAAGGTGACATAAGACTAGCTAGCACATGACCTTACTCGAAAGTATTCAGCAGTTTTGTTAATATTTTCATCATTGTGATTGACACATAAAATTAGCAGTAATAACTTTTTATTAAATAAGTGAATGAGAGTTCTCCACCCATTATTGTTTCTTGGAGAAATGAATTTAAAGACTCTTCTAATCTTTAGCTTTCTTGTAGTTATCTCAACCCTGAGTAGTCCAGTCAGAAATGAAGCTCACGCAAACAGATTTGAGCAACATTTTAGCAACATCTCTTTAAATGTGAACATCATCAATATGGAGAAAATGAGTGGTGTCATCCTTATTAAGAAAACAAAAGAAGGAAAACTCTTCTTGTGTTTCCCCCTAAAAGCAGCCATGTCCTTCATATGCTGGGTGCAGTACTGGAGTACCTCAGTGAGAGTGGGTGACTTCAGAAATCAGCAGAAATCCAAGTTCAGTTTGTTCATGGATTTATCTCAGGCTCTCATCCTGCACCAGGAATTGGAGCCAATGCTGAGGTTGTGAGATCAATGGCAGACCTTAAGACCACCTTATATGCACAGTAGGGTATATCACCACCTATGGTCCCTTGAAACACACAAAGGTGGAGTCACTGATGCTTATTAAAAATATCAAAGTATGGCTTCTACACTCAACCTCCAAGTAAGCGAAGTAAAATGAGCCCGAGGTGTCTATAGTTATCTCACTGTGATCTGATATGGGATGTTTTCCAGGGGTGAGTGTTCTGAACACTTACTCCGCATTCTTTTTATTTTAAGAGCTTTTAGAGCCTCTATAAGGAAGAGCCCATAAGACTAGTCCACCACTTGGGGTGGACTCTGAAAGTCATTTCTGTCCCTGGTGCTGGACTGTTTTCTCTGCTTCTTAGCCCACCATGATATGAAGGGCCTCTATACACTAAAATAGTTCTGTATCTACTTACACCGTTGCCTGAACACTGGTAGAATGAGAGGGTCCACTAGAACATTTAAAGTCTTGGACCTGATGATGATGGATTAAGCCATGCAATGTGACTAGTGCAGTACTTCTGATGCTCATTAGGAAAAGGCAGTCACCATGGAGTGATACAGTAAGTGAGCAATCCCCCAGGTTACTAGTCTACAGCTCTTGGAGGTCCTGTTATTGTTTTTAAAAGTACCTGTGTGATACTATGCATGTCTCCTGAACTATTCCAGCTACTTTATAAGCACTAATTTGTTTGCTCAACATAGAGTCCATGAGGGAAGCCATAAGGTAGGCCATGCCAACCACATGAACATTTTACCGAAGAGAGAACCGAGGGAGAAACTGTTATACACACTTTTCTGCATCCATTAGTCTTAATAATTAAAATGCACCATCCCACACTAGTGCCAGTTACTCTCTGGCCCCAGCAGTCTCGCCACCTCCATGGCCTCCAAGCACCCATGGCGGGTCGCTGCCACATGAGCCCCATGCTTCCAAATTCCTGTGACTGGCTAGGGTGCCCCACCACCATACCTTTCTTTCTAGAACCCAGCTGAGTCGCAGCATGAAGGAAAAGACCCAACGAACTCAGTTAGAATGAACAGGTAACACAATCTCTAGCAACTAGCATCACAATTTTGTATGCTATATTAAATACAACTCCTCCTGTGGAGAATCCTGGTGGATCCACCATCTAAACCGGGCACCTCTTGCTACCTACATTCTGTCCTCAAAGCTCTCCCCATCCAATAACAAGTCACCTTTTCCTGCCTCTCCTCTTCCCCTCTCTGACCTGGAAGTCCCGCCTATTCCTTGCCCAGGGATTGGTTCCTAGAAATCTTTATTCACTAGGTGAAGGTTCACAGGAAGTCTCTGAGTACAAGATTCACTCCTGGCCCCAGGCAGCCCCTCCTGGGGATACAAACAGCACCAGGACTATCCACAACACATTAGATCTAATGGCCACAGGAGGGGTGAAGGTGAACCCTGGCAATCTGAGCCCAGAGTCTGTACTTCCCCTTTCCACTCAGCAATGCTGCCTTTAGAGGAACACGGGTATTCCAAGGCAATAAAAATAAAAATCTTATTTTAACATAGATTCCAAGCCTATCATGTCCCAGAGTTAACTAAATGGAAGTGGGGGTTGGAGAATAGTTAGCCAAGAGTACCACACAACTGCACTCACTACAGTGTTATCCAATTTAGTTTTATGATAGCAACAGAGGAAATAAAAATCAAAATGGTTAATGAACATACTCCCTATCATGTAGCTAGTAGGTGGCAAAGCAAGGATTTCAATCCAGGTATGACTCCATGGTGAATTTACAAATCCTAGTTTATATGAGAGATACTCCTGGCGTATGTGCATTAGTTATGACTCTAGGCATGTCCAACTCCAAATCCAGTATTCTCCCCACTGAGAAGACAAGTCTCTATAGCACAATCAAAGGACTCTGTGAGGCTGCACTGTAGATGACATCTCAATTCAATTAGATCTCAAATACATTAATCCTCAGATTGTTCCTAATTTGGGAAGGTAGTTTCAGCCTGCTCTGCTTTCTCCTCATCAGTGATCCTCAAATTACAGATTCCATCCATCCAGTCTTGTGAAGTAGATATTCATCAATTACCCTGGAAAGTAATTCTAAAAGAGGTTTCACGGTGCTAACCAAAACTTCCTCTTCCTTCTTAGTAAAATAATCAGGGCATAGCTTTTAATTGGTGTTCTTACATAATCAACGTTCATAACAATTATAGACCTTTATCAGTTTTTCCTTTAGTTATTAGGTTTGCGTGCTGCAGATAGCCTTAGAATATACTTCACTAGAATAACTGAATTTAGTCAGAAAAATTCTATAATCACACAACCGCGATATATTTGAGGTGATTTCTTCCATCTAATTATATTCTTTTCAGTGGCTCATCTTTCTTTGTTCTATTGATTACTGTTGTTAGCATCTTTAGAACAGATCGCTAATACCTGTTGGAGACAGTAAACATTGCACTCTGGGACCAGCTACGCATCTCTGCATAATTGAAAGGCAAGTAGTGGAGAAAGGAGCAGTGGGAGCTTGGTTATACAATGACTTTCTGGCTAAGAGAGAGAATGCCGGGGTGTCTTTCAGAAGGGCCGTAACCTTATGATCTATCCGGAGGTAAAGCCCTCTTCATCCAATCACTGCCTTTGGGTTTTTCTCAGAAAGCCTTCAATCCCTCAACCTCCCACTGTGCCCCAAAGCAAGCTAAATGAATAAATTGTAACTTCTGCCTGTCCAGAAAGAGCACTGTAAAACAGCAGGGAAACATTTTAAAACCTTAGAAATCAAAGCAAAACGGATAGCTACAGTGCTTTGGCTAGTTCACCTTTAGAGCAGCAGAATAACCACAGTGCTATGTCAGCCCTTCATAAATGAGTTCTTCATATCTGGACAAAGAACCTTCCAGAGGGACGTGAACACTGGCAAGGCAGTATGTCCCCCATTGGTGTGTTCAGGAACTCAAATACTTGGGGGACTAGAACACTTCCTCCCAGATGAAGCAGCTGTGAACTAACTCACCTTGAGCCTTGCCACGGGGTCAGCTTTCCTCTCTGGCTTTCTGTTACAAACTGTAGAGGACGTAAACTTATCACAGTGATGTGACAAGGTTTGCAGCCTCATCTGACCTTGGTGTTCCAGATAATTCAGTCTACTCAGTCCCTTCCTGACCTCCTCCCAATTGGTTCCCTCCACACATCCTTCTAGCTAGGAGCAGTGTATATATAGTTTATGAACATGTTTTGCTTTGTCCATAAAGGCTTTAGTTATAACACTAACTTTTCAACATTTAAAAACTTGGGTACCTAACATCATCAACAACAAATCTGGCTCTCGGTTCCTCTGTTGATAAAAGAATTAACTAGCTATCCTCTGTAAAACAAGGACCATGGAGTTTCTGCCACTCCCTGTCCTCTCACAATGATGAGACTGGTGATCAAACCATTTGTGTCATTATTTTTGGGATAGAGTGACTAAGATGTGACTTCCAAGGGCTTTAGACACACAGTTCATGAGTCTGAGATCCCTCAAGGCCAGATGACACCAGCTATTTGTTGAATCTCTCCATAAAGTTTTAGTGTACTCAACAGTGAAACGGGTGATAATGATAAAGACAACGGCACAAGTCAAAACTAAACGAGTTTGTCTGAATAAAGTGCCAAGAACGATGAATGTCCGGTACTAGGTCGATGTCTTGATATTCTAATTATTTTTATTTACATTATATTCTTGACTATAGTAGGACTTTAAGCTTGTAGTCCTGAGCTAATTATGTCCTGCTGCCCAACCAACCAGAGCTTCCAGGGACTAAGCCACTACCCAAAGATATACATGGACTGACCCTGGGCCCCAACCTCATAAGTAGCAATGAATAGTCTAGTAAGGGCACCAGTGGAAGGGGAAGCCCTTGGTCCTGCTAAGACTGAACCCCCAGTGAACGTGATTGTTGGGGGGAGAGCAGTAATGGGGGGAGGATGGGGAGGGGAACAGCCATATAGAAGGGGAGGGGGATGTTGGCCTGGAAACTGGGAAGGGGAATAACAATTGAAATGTAAACAAGAAATACTCAAGTTAATAAAGATAAAAACAAAACAAAACAAAAAACAATACCTCAAAGAACTTTTATCCTCTGAGTATCACGCAAGTGCTCTTTGGTGCTTTTGCCTGTTTCACCTGAGGGAGTTCCACGGCTATCTGGACATGTCTTCTTCATAGTTCATATTCATCTCCCACTATAAGCACAGTTATCGATACATAAAAACTGCCCAGAAAGCAAACAAATGATACAAATTTCCCCTTCTATTATGTATACGGTTGGATTTCCATTAAGCAGTTTGTCCTTATGGATCTAATGCTTTGTGGCAGCTCCTCTGGCCTTGTCTGTTAATATTTGGTTGTGAGCCTAGCTTCTGATGGCTACGCCATCTCTCCAGCCCTTTGGGCATTACCTGGGTGGGGTATTGCTTTGAGCTGTGTTTACTCAACAAGGCATATTTCTTCCCTGTTCTGAAGAGAACTTCCAGACTTGATATAGCCGACATCTTCATGTTTGGATTATATGCTATATACAATAAAATCACAAAGCTTGAGCACCAAGTAAGATTGGGACTCCAGGGGTTGGCCACATGGTCACATTCTGTGTCACTGGAATGCAGAATTAGAAAGAGGATGCTGGGCATGGAGTCGATCACCTGCACTGAGTGTGTGTGTGTGTGTGTGTGTGTGTGTGTGTGTGTGTGTGTGTGTGTGTGTGTGTGTGCCCATACCTTGCACACACATGAGGAGGCCCGGAGGAAGAAGTGACCTCACCGCCTTGAGATGACGTCTTCCCTGACTTGGAAACTTGCATTTGTGGCTAGGCTACCTGGCCCATGAGCTTCTAGGATCCATCTGACACGACTCCAAAATGCACCCACAGCCATATCTGATACTTTATGTGGGTCCTCATGTTTGCAAAGCAAGCACTCTTACTCATTAAACTCTCCTGCCAGGCCCTTCTCTGGCATTTTAATTTATTTCCCTTCTTCCGTTGTGTCCAGCTCACCTACTTAGAGGGCAGGGAGGACCTTTGATATAAGTAGAGTTCTCTGGCACAATCCGGGTCTCAGCAGTAATTAGAAATCACTCAAGTGTAAGGAAGGAGACACAGTAGTTAGCATTCATTGCACGGAATTATTTATAGTATGTATTACACATATGATAACTAATTTCCAATAGCATTTGTGAATTGATGTTTATGAAACGCTCCTCCCTGCCCCATGTATGAGGCACTTAACACTACAAAGAGGTTAGTTATAATCTCAGAGTTCATAAGTGTTAGAACATGACATCACACCAGGACTTCTAGACTCCAGAATCTATGCTCTGTCCTCAGTATCATCCCAGGGCAGCAGAGAAAATACTGTCTATATGAGATGTAAAGGGTAGCTATCAGTATAGGGGAAATTGATCAAGTGTCATAGAGAATAGAAGTTAATTATCAGGCACTAGTTGTAAACACATAGCTAAAAACTGGAGGGCTCAAAAATAGGAGATCTTATACGTGAAAGGCATTAGTGGATTTCCCCATCTTATACAATGTGAATAGTTAATTCAGCTCTTTTTTTTAACTTGTTAGTTTGCTAGGGATGACCTTGAGCTCCCAGTGCTTCTGCTAAAATTACTGGCATACAACACCACGCCTGATTTATCTACTGCAGGGATAAAACCCAGGGCTTCATGCATGCTAAATAAGCTTGCAGCCAACTGAGCTACCATACAGCCAAAGAGGTCCTTTTAGATTGTAGAGCTTGGAAGGACTAGGGAAGGCTGCAGATCATGGGAAGATTAATCCATTCCCATTTTAATGAGCAATATCCTTTTTCCCATTCCAGTTTGCTTCAATCCTAGTTTTGAAAAATTATAATCCCAATCTGTAGACAGTATGAACCATAATGGAGCCATTGTTAATGATTTCGAATCGGCAGCTTCTCTTTCTTAAATGAGACGAGATAATGTACCTGGTGACAGCTACTCTCATTTCTCGGTGGCACAAAACTGTCGAATAGCTGTTTGATCTTCATAGAAGTCAACTCCTGCACTGCTGGACGTGAGCTTCTGCCTGGAGACCTGGCATCGGGCGTTAATGGCCAACTTCAAGGAAAAGTTCTTCAGCTTTAGTAATTTCTATCACTAGCCACTCAGGAGTAACAACTGCCACAGTTTATTGATGGCCTGTATGAAGAACTGCTCTAAGAATATTCTATAAGTTGTATAACTTAATCTTCATAACAAGTCTGAGAATTAGAACTCTTACTGTCTTGCATATTAGTCAGTGTCGTCAGATAGCAAAGATGATTTACCACACATAGAATTCAACGGAAGCTTGCTCTTGGCCTTCCCAACCTCCATGTCAGTGAGAGATATGTTTCTGGGTTACTTACTACCACCACCACTACCACCACCACCACTACTACTACTATTACTACCACTACTACTACTACTACTGCCACTACTACCACTACTACTACTACTACCACTACCACTACTACTACTACTACTACTACTACTACTACTACTACTACTACCACTACCACTACTACTACTACTACCACTACCACTACCACTACTACTACTACTACTACTACTACTATTACTACTACCACTACTACTGCTACTGCCATTACTACTACTACTACCACTACTACTACTACTACTACTACTACTACTACCACCAGCACCACCACTACTACTACTACTGCACTACTACTACTACTACTACTACTCCACCACTACATGTGTGAAATGTGTAGGTATGCATATATGCCATAGCTTATATGTGGAGAAGGAACGAGAACAACATGCTGGAGTTGATTCTCTTCTCCCACCTTTATATGGGTCACGGGGCTTAAAATCAGGTAGTCACGATAGCACAGCAAGGGCTTTACCCACTCAGCCACCTCCCCAGTCGAAGTTTCTGTAATTTATAACCACCCAGCCTATAGCATTTAGTTATAATCAGCATAGTGAGTGTCCGTGTAAAATACAATGGCTACTATGATCTTATGTGGTATGAGAGACCAATAGATTGTTCTCTATTGCTGATTTATAACAAAAAAAGCCTACAATACTTAAAACAAATGTTTTAGTCAAAATAGGCTAGGCAGGGCTGAGGCAATAAATATAACCCAAAATATAAGTAATTGGTACTGTAAGGGTGTCATTCAAAGTCTAGAGCACTCTAGAAGCTCCCTTATAACTTGGAGCGGGACCATCTGGCATCTAGTTGTGCTGTGGACAAGAAAGAATAAATTGGAGCAGTGAGGAATGTCCCAAGTAATCAACCTGCATCAGTGAAACTTGCTATGGGCCAGGGTCCAATCAAAAGACCCAACTTAGCTGAAATACACGAGCACTAAGCAAGCATCAACACTTTTTGTAAAACCATAAAGGTGGCTAATGAGTCTAGTTGGGAGTTTCATGCACACTATGGAATTAAGACTACTAAGTTAGACTTGGAATTGGCCTAACAGGTAGGGAGTACCTTCTCTACCTTAGAGTTCAGTCAGTACAGTCACAGGGCTGGCTGTAAGCCCCCATCGTCATAACAGAGTATATACAGAACAGAAAAGTTCCAGCAGGAAACAGAATCTAGCACAGATAGCTGGAGAAAGTTTAATAAAGATGCATTTGCAGTGCTTAAAACAAGAGGAAGCAACAGGAGGATTAGGGCTCAGGGCAGGATAAGTCACTAACTACCCAAAGGGCTGTGTTTGTTTCCTGTAGTTCATTCAGAAGAGAACATGGAGAAGACATTGTTCCCAGAGTTTAAGGACGGGATGATGATCAGCAGCAGCTGTAGTCAGGGCTGTGTCTTCATTGACAAAAACGTTCCCAGAACATGGATGGAGCTTGGGAAGAAAATACGCTGACCCTATCGTCCAGACACCCAGTCTACAGCCAATTCCTTGTTGGCTGAACAGACAAGCAGGCAAGTCACTCAGGGTAGACCAATGGTGTCCAGACTCTAGGGACAAGGAGCAAAGCAAAATGGGACCTAAGAAAAGTTTGCAAACAGCAAAGGAATAATTAATCGGACACAGACAAGGTTGATGAAAACTGAAGAAAGGCAGCTTTTGGAGAAATTAGAAGATTAATCCATTCCCATTTTAATGAGAAATATCCTTTTTTCCATTCCAGTTGGCTTCAATCCTAGAGAGGCTATCCAAGTTTTGAAAAACTATAATGCCAATCTGTAGACAGTATGAACCATAATGGAGCACATGTACTCCTATGAGGAAGGCCCCAAGCTTTAAAGGGGGAGATGCATAGGAATGGGGCTCTCAGAAGCCTTCTGTGGACTCACCTGTCAAGCCACAAGTCAGCAGACTTCTGAGTAGCTCTCAAGTTCAAGGCCCTTCCTAGGCTCTAGGAATAGAAAGGTGATCAGGACCTTTAAGGCGTCTCCCTTCTGTAATATAAAGTGTGGAGCAAGGTAATGTAAAGGAAGGTGTGCAGAGAAGGCAAGGCGGTATCAGGTCCAGAGGGGCGTAACCATCCAGGGACAGTGTGCCTCTTTCACTCTTTGTGACAGGAAACTATGGAAGTCGTGAGTCATGACTGCTCACCGTACTTAGCATAACATGAGCAGCTTAGGACTCAGGACAGTCACCTCAGTAAGACAGTAGCGGTTGCTCCCCTGCCTCCGCCTATGGCCTCCCCAGCCATGGGCTGTCAGCCGGGATCATGGTACTAAGAACAGATTGCTACCTGTGGAGCAGGTCTCATGCCAAAGAGAAGTCCAAAACAGACTCGCCTGTCTTCACCAGAGGCCATGTCTTGCCTGGAAGGTGGGTGGCTTTGCATACAGTGTCCATGGGTGAGTAAGATCACTGACGATTTATGACAACACCCTACCCTGCACCAGCCTTCATACCAGAGGCAAATACAAAAACTATTTCGGGACATAGAAAACTAAATGGTATCCAGACAGACTGGAGCCGGCCTGGTAGAAACAGAGATGCATATGCTCAAAGTGCATCTTCGGGAGGGTTTAATTTGTATAACTCTGTAAGATTGAACTAAGATGGGTCTGTACCTCAGAAGAGCCCTTTTGGCCTGCAAGCCTTGCACACGTTGGCTGACTGAGTTCATGACTCTTTTCAGTACTGAATCTTCGGGAACTTACAGAATGTATTAACTTGATGGAGATACTGCAAGGAATGACCACAAACTTGGTGGCCTAAAAACAACAGAATTTTATTTGCATGCTGCAGGAGGCGGAACTCAAACTGTCAAGAGTCGCTTTCTTTGTAGGGTCTGAGAGGGAGTGCATCCTGTGCTACTCTCCAGGTTTCTGGAAGCTAGCTTCAGTCAGTCTTACCACTCTGACTTGAAGACACATGGCTCCGATCCCAGCCTCAGTGTCCCCTTATCTTCCTCCCCCATGTCATAACCTCTGTCACAACACATTCTCACTTCAAGCAGATCTCCTCTCAGACCATAACTGCATTTGTGAAGATGCTGTCTGCAGACACTACACTCACAAGGTACCCAAGGACAGAACTTAGGCATACCCTTGGGTGAGACACAGTTCCTTACATCACCCTAAACTTTTGCTTGTCCTGTGGGATGTGAGAATAATGTCATATTAAGTCAGATTAGTGCAGCCACTGCTTACAATCTTAGAGCAAAGTTGCAACACAAATAATCATTATTATTTATTTTTAAAGTCATTTAAAGAGTAGGCTAACATAGGCAATGTATTATTTGAACCATATTTCCCACAGATGACTCTCCTTCTTAAAACTGTTTCTCACAGCTCAGTGGGTGGGAGTGTTTTATCCCAGGGGACCACATACGGATAAGAGCCCGCATCCTATCAGCCAGTAGGGCTGATTCGGGAAAGAGCTGAGCCTTAAACAACATGACTGATATCATGTAGTGTTTCTGCAAACCACTTCCAGAGTCACAACAGGGACAAGAGGACGGGTTCCTAAGAACGCCTGTTACCAGAGAGAGCTTGTATGGGGCAGCGTAGGAATGCCTGTTAATAGGGGAAATTTATATAGGGTCCACCTTGTGCTATAGAACAAACCCACTGCAGGCTCAGACAGCCTAGACATACTACAGCTGGGATTTACCATTCACCACAGAAGAAAGCACACACACACACACACACACACACACACACACACACACACACACACACACACAGAGACATGCAAACAAACAAACGAAAAGCAGAACAAAAAAGCTTCAGTTATAAAACAACAGAGCTGGAGCCCCAGGGGAAAGAAAACCAATTCGCAAGGCTGCCACACCCTTACTTCTTAACAATTAAACCCCGCAGAAGCACTTCAGCCTGTTTTTGGTCCCCCTGGTGGTAGCCTCAACTCATGCAGCTTCAGTAAACGGGCTATCAACAGGAACCGCTATGGCCCCTTGCAATACCAACAAAGGGAAATGTGGTTGCTCTGGAACACCCAGGGACTTGGTCCCACAGCCTCAATGTCACAATCGGAGCACAGAAACAAAATGTAAACACAGGAGCCATACTATCGAGGAGCCATACTATCGAGTAAGGCTTTCTCCCCGTTCCTCCCCAGGGACTTCGCCACCCCACACCCGCCCAGAATACTGTGCTCACCTCTAATGATGGCATCTGGGCATTGGCGAATGTTCTAGATTATTTATAGAGGTGTTTATATGGTTATAGGCAAGTGGTCATTATTCATTAGGTAAAAGAACTCTTCTGTTGCTGTCATTAACATTTACTTGTGGCCAGAGTCCACAGATTAAAGTGCAGTCCCTCATCCACTGATATGGTGATGGCGTCCGAGTCTTCAATGGAAGAAGTTCCTCCACTTGATTTGCTGTTCCTTGGCAAGGAATAGTTCTAGAAGTTCCTGGAGCCGCCTACAGGGGCTGGGCGCTATGCCTTCACTAGTCAACAAGGTTGTCACTCTGACGTCTATTAGGAGGTTCCTTGCTTAAGACAATCTCCAGGAGTTCTGGATGTCTGGATCTCTGGTCCGTGCTTGCTTGGATTTAACTTTCCAATCAGAGCACAGACTGCCGTCCCCGGGCATCGCACTTAAAGGATGGATCTCGAGGACCAGTTTGTTGGTACAGTGGGTCCATGCTTCCAGACTTGCATGGCTGTCTCTCTCTGGACTCTGGCCACAAATAATTGCTAACAATAGCAATAAAAGAGTCCTTTTATCTAATGTATAATTACCACTTGCCTATAACCACATAGACACCTCCATAGATGAGAGGTGTGGAGGAGAGAAGAGAACACAAGGAATATAAGGAAGAATAAGAGGAAAGGAGATAAAGGAAGAACAAGAGAGAGGGGGGAGAAGGGATGGGGGAGGGGAAGCTCCTTCATGTATCATAGACTGCCTGTTCCTCACCAGGATCTGTTCTCTAAACCTAGGTTTGGATGTCCTCAAGAAAATGCCATTATGCTCAGAGAAGTGGAAACGGCACTCAGACTCTAGCCCTCCCCAGTGGAAGGACAGTCACCAAGAAAACAAATTACAACAAGTGCTGGCAAGGATGAGGGCAAAGGGAGACCCTATGTCCTGCCAGTAGGGATGGGAGTTGTGTCTGTCCAGTTTGTGTCTGGAAGTCAGCTTGGATATCCATCAAGGTTTCTAAGTGCATTCACCATATAGCCTAGACATTCTGGTTCTTGGCATTTAGCCAAAAGGCTCCAAACCGGCACAGCTTGGAGATGCTTGCACAGCAATACCTTGGCAGAAACTACTCGTACGGCTGCGTTATGCAAACAACTAAGCTGTCCAGCCATGGATGAAACAGCAGGTGGAACTCATACGCACAAGGGGATTTTTATATTCATAAAGGAACATGAAGTCAGTCATTTGCAGGAAGACTGATGTAACCACAGATAATCATATTAAGAAAATTGTCAGACTTAGAAAAATTTTCTCTCATTTATGATCCCAGACTATATATATATATATATATATATATATATATATATGTATATATATATATATTGCCTTAGACTGTATATAATCATCATCATCATCATCAGGAAGCCATAGTCAAAAGAAAAAGAGAGTTAATTCTATGACTCTGAACTTGGGCCTTCACTATATGTTACTGTACGTTACCTGAATTCGTTTGCCCGAGAGTTGCTCCGTAAGCCCCACACTATTCTGCTATGTTGCTGTTTCACTTCAATCACCCAACAAACATTTGCCAGGTCCCTGCCATGAAGATGGGAAATACAAAGACGAACTGTGTAAAATACTTCCCTAATTTCTCGAGACTCAGATCTTAGAGGGGAAATAGACAGTAAGTGTGTAAGTGTGTAGAACATTTCCAGTTATACTATATACTATGGGTTCCACAAGGCAGGGAATAATATAGTTATGCGGGAACTTAAAGGACCTTCCTACAGGAGGTAGCCTTTGAACATAGACTTGAAAAGATACAGGAAGAACAGAACGAATGTGAAACTCTTAAGGCAAGGGTGCGCTGGAATGTCTGAGAATATGCAAGGGGCCAATGGGGTCTAGAGTTGGCCTTAGCCTAGGCTCCACCCCACAGTTACCTGGCAACAGCCAGGTGTGCCACTCGTTATAAAAAGGGCCTCCCTCTCCTCTCCCTCTCCCTCTCCCTCTCCCTCTCCCTCTCCCTCTCCCTCTCCCCCTCTCCCTCTCCCTCTCCTCCTCCCTCCTCCCTCCTCTCCCTCCTCTCCCTCTCCTCTCCCCTTCCCTGTCTCCCTCTCCCTGTCTCCCTCTCCCTGTCTCTCTCCTTCTCTCTCCCTCCTCTCTCTCTCCTCCTCCCCATGCCCTGAATAAACTCTATTCTATACTATACCATCATGTGACTGGTCCCTCAGAGGGAAGGGATCCCTCAGCATGAGCCAGCAGAGACACCCCTTTCCCCACACCATACTGCGTCTCCACCAAACATATTTCTGGTCTCTTTACTTTTATAAAACACATTGCTGCCATGACTTTACAAAACACAAAACCCAGAGAGAAGAGAGTGACCAGATGGAAGAGATTGGATGGTATGTTAGATTCAAGCTGGACCGTAGTTTCCCGGTACAGACAAGAGGCAGGAAAAAGGCTTGTGCTCTGGGTGCAGTCCAGAGTCCTGAGAGGGTTTGGGGGGTTGGAGATAGGGATCCAATGATAATTTTAAAGATGGCTCTGGCTCCTCAAGGGGGCTTAGCTCAAGTACATAGATTCGACATTGTTTTCTTCCAAGAGAGACATTCCCACAGCTAGACTAAGATAGTGTTGACGGGGGGAAGAGCAGTCACTTGATCTGAGCACGTATCATTTATGGACCTAGGTGTGGTTCTTAAGGGAAATAGAGGAAACAAAAAAGACAGCCTGGTTTTCGGTTTTGCTGATGGTACACACAGGTGTTTCATGCTCTGAAGTTTAGAGTGACTGGCCTTGCTGTCACGTTTGAACTCACCTCCTCTCTACTTCTTGGCATCCAGTTTTAAACAAAGCCTCTCTTCTGTCTCCCCTGAGAGTCCTTCCAAGCCTCACACCTTCAACCATGTCCATGTGCCAGTAAGCACACACACACACACACACACACACACACACACGCACACGCATGCACACACACATGCTCGCACACACACACACACATGCGCACGTGCACACACGCACACATACACACACGTACACACACACACAAAATTAATCCTTTCTAACTCTGTTTATGAGAATCTCCTCCCATGATTTATGTCAGAATATCATTTCTGGGACAACCAGAGGTTGATCTCTCTACCTCCCTTTATTTTATAGACAGAAATTTAAAAAAAAAAAAACAAAACAAAACAAACAAACAAACAAAAAAAAAACCCAAGAGAGAAATTGGTTTGTTCAATGTCACCCAGCTATCACGAAAAATCCAGGTGCCGATCTCTTGATTCCCATACAAATCTCCTTCTGTTTAATTCAAGCTGGCTTCTAAAATTCCCTTGTCTCCATCATCTTTCTTCTTCCTCTGTAGCTTCATGATGGAGTGGTTGGTCCTCCCTCTGTCTCCTCCGCACCTACTTTTCCTCTCTAGATAAGGTCAAAGACTGTGTCATCCATTGGCGTGACACACACTGCTGACTTTATTACCTAGGAAACTCAATCCACTTAAGAGACGCTGATTGATTATGCTGTGGTCCCACATTTGCATACCGAATCTCTCATATTTTTAAAGACTGCATTCTCAGTCTACACAGCAGTCAGGTACATCCGGCTCCGGTCTGCTCCAATGCAAAAGCAAACTCTTGCTCATTTTATATCTTTATTATTATCAACGCTCTTACTAATATCTGCTTGATCCATCATAAAGGAAATTGCAGTGTCTGTCTCTTTTGATTTCTTTCCCCCACCCATGCACAAACTGGGCTAGACTTGATCCGAGATTCTGTCTACTTGTTTCTAAATCCTAGACATCTCATTAGTGATCGATGACCTAATCCTTTTAATATGCCTTCCAAGAAGGCTTCCTCATTACGCTCTCCCTCAGGAGCGAGACGGAATATAGGTGGGGCAGGGAGAGGAGAAGTCTCTGAAAATCCACTCGGGGTTTAGAAACAAGTGAGTCTCCGTCACGCAGAAACGGTGGGGTGAACGCAGTGTGAATCCACATTGCATTTCCTATTCACTCTCTCTGATGCGATAGCTTCACACTTCTCTTCTGTTCTCGTGTGACACGGGCGCTGCCTTGTGTTTCCTCCTAGACACTGGTGAGCAGCTGAGCAGTAGAACCACTAGGGAGGAGCACAGAGGAGAGCGCTGCTCAGACGGCCTTAGGCCATTCCAATTGTCATTCATTCTCCTCCTAGACTATCTGCCTCTGAACAAGGCCATTCTCCTTCTGGATTATGAACAAGGCCTTGCTTCAATCTCCACTTGCTTCTCTTGTTGCTGTTATGCATTTCCTGGATAACCCCGACTCTTAATAACCCATGAAAAATGATAATCCAGACTTACTTTGCCCTGTATTTGAATAACTAACATTTTAACACAGGATGTATATACATAACTAGATCCTTAAGGCTGACTAGTGGAGGAGCTAAGAGATCTAAATCAAAAGTCGGGCTAACCTGAACAAAGCTCGTACATTACAGTCTTGGAATATAAAGTTTAGTCCCTCCGAACCCATCTCCTCCCCATCTAGGGATTAAAAGTGTCTCCACATCCACTTGTTAGAACTAGTGTGCTCTCGGTGCACACCACTCAGTAATTACCAGCGGCTCTTGGCCTTGCCAGTGTGATTGTTAGGAAGCCTTAGCACGTTTCTACAAGTAAAAATAGTGCGGCAGAATCAGGACAAGAGTTCCTCCGAGCATCCTTCTCCTTAGAGGAGGAAACAAAAGAAACTCTGGGAAACTGTTGGAAGCTGCCCCCATGGGTGGCATGGCCAAAAGGCCAGTGGAGCGGCAAGCCCATAACTTCAGGGTATAATAAGTCCGGGAGCGTTACTCGGAAACTTTATCTTGCCAACAAAAGGGAGCAGGGGGCTCCCGTGAAAAGGGTTGAAATCTGGTCACTAGGCAGTGTTTTGAACAGCAAATACAGATGACAGTCATATTTACGGTCAATTTACCAGAATCAGGTATCAGATGACCTCTGACACCAGCCATCGCTTACTAAAGAGCTAATTAGCTGTAAAGATGGGGTGACAGGTCAATTGTATCCTCACAAAGGGCGAATTTGTCATGTGGGAATCTGCTGGTAGTTACAGCTTCTGGGTGGCTTCTTGGCCTACAAAGACAGCTAAGTTAGGGGAAGGAGGAGAGGGAGACCGAGTATTCAGGAAACCCAGGAGTATTTACTTCCCAGGGGCAGATGACTCTGCCCACAGCCACTCCTGGCCCAGAAATCCCAGGCTTTCGTGTCAGTGTGGAAATGAAGGACCCCCAGAACTCAGAAAGAACCTGCCCTCTCAGGGAACTAATATAAATATTAGCAGCCTTTGTTTCCCCAGGCAGAACTAAATTTTATTTGCTGTGGTGCACCGTTTCCCCCTGTCTTAAGCAGCGCAT
Organism: Rattus rattus; assembly: GCF_011064425.1. Taxonomy (NCBI): domain Eukaryota; kingdom Metazoa; phylum Chordata; class Mammalia; order Rodentia; family Muridae; genus Rattus; species Rattus rattus. The sequence goes on along the minus strand of NC_046164.1, from coordinate 11,353,391 downwards.
TTGCTGAAACTGTGAGAAACCAAAGGGGGGAAAAGAGAGGAAATCCCTAGACTTTTTTATTCCTAAATAATTGGTATTGAGATGGCATGGTGTAGTTCTTCTCTTACATTAATGGAGAAAGCTAAAGTCAAGAGGAATACACAGCTCGAACTCTTCATTGATGTCACATTTTACCCCTGAAAGCGCCTCCTGGCGTTATTAACCGATTCCCAGCATGACTGCAATTTATAAAATTGCCCTTTCCAAGTTCTCTGGATCTCAGAAACGACTTCTTATTTTATGATCCAAAATCATTGCCTCTTGTTACATTGCAGAAGATGTTAAAGTTTTCTCAGCCATGCTCACTAGGACTGCCCAAGATTACCTGCCATTCCAAAAACTATCCCATGTGCCATTTGTCACCAAACCTGTGGCTGGCACCATGAGCTAGCTGCTAAGCATGAATCTCTGACGGACGGACGGACCCACTCAAGGACAGCCGGGTCCTATTTTCCAATAGAAACTACATAACCTTTGCCAACCAGGAAAAGAGGAAAGAAAGCAAGCGAGGTGGGGAAGACGTTACCTACTCCACTGTAGCCATGAGGAAACATGAAGTTCTTCCCTTGCACCCCTGACGTTGGCTAAAATCAAGCTGCAGCTCTGCCCAGGATCATAATGAACCTTTACAGTTAGCATTGGTGCACGTAGAATCTTTTACAGTTATAATGGGTACATATAGGACGCCTTACTGCCTCCCAAGCGAGTGCCCCTGTTGTCCTAGGAGTCTTTCTGTACTAGGAGCCACTGGCACGCATTGCAAAGCAGCTACCTCTCAGAAATCCCCGTGTCTCCTTGGCTTCAAAGGAAAGATAATGAAGGTTTCCCTTCCCACCTCTACAACAGCGGTTCTCAACCTGTGGATTGTGACCCCTTTGGGCTGGGGGGCAGGGGGTCACATATCAGGTATCTTGCATATCAGATATCTACATTATGATTCATAACAGCAGCAAAATCACAGTTTTGAAGTAGCAAGGATGTAATTTTATGGTTGAAGCTCACCACACCTTGAGGAACTGTATTAAAGGGTCACCACTTTAGGAAGGCTGAGAAATGCTTATTTAACACATTCCAGGCTCTTACTCAGATTGCTGATTTAGGGTAGAAACCAGAAAAAAAAAGAAGGAAGCCAGGGTGTGGTAGGGCTGCAATGGCTCAAACAAGGTAAAGATTAAGTGTGTTAAGTAACACCATGCAAAGCCCAAGACAAAGAGTTCACTTTTTGTAAGCCATCGAGATGTCCAGCTCCGGATCTGGCTGCACCTTCTCCTGAAATCAGATCTTTAAAAATGTTTAAAGCGTCATCCACCTGAAATTTCTATTAACATAGAAAGAATTTCTGTTTGCACATTCACTATCTGCTGTAGAACCACCCCCACCCACACACCACCATCTTGTAACACAGTTTACCCCTCCCACTTTAATATCTAGCGAGTTGCCTTCCTCACTGCATTCCTTAAAGTGCCCTTTTCTCCTCTTCTCATGGGCTCTTTACTGTGTTCTTTGCCTCTACACACATTTACTCCCAGACAGATACACACATTTAACACTTAGAAGTTAAATCTTATATGAAAGAAAACACTGCTATATTTCTGGGCCTGGATTACTGCAATATATTTATCTTCCAGATCCATCTCTTTTCCTGCAAATTTTATTTCATTATTTTTTATTGCTGATGTGACATGGGTCACATCTTAGTCATTCATCTGTTGGTAGACATTTGGGTTGATTTCATTCCCTTGGTACTGTGAAAAGGGCTGAGGTATACATGGATATTTAAGCATCTCTACAGTGAGCATGTCTACAGTGAGCATGTTGTCTACAGAGAGCATGTCTACGGTGAGCATGTCTACGGTGAGCATGTCTACAGTGAGCATGTCTACAGTGAGCATGTCTACAGAGAGCATGTCTACAGTGAGCATGTCTACAGAGAGCATGAGCATGTCTACAGAGAGCATGTCTACAGTGAGCATGTCTACAGTGAGCATGTCTACAGTGAGCATGTCTACAGTGTCTACAGTGAGCATGTCTACAGTGAGCATGTCTACAGAGAGCATGTCTACAGTGAGCATGTCTACAGAGAGCATGTCTACAGTGAGCATGTCTACAGTGAGCATGTCTACAGAGAGCATGTCTACAGAGAGCATGTCTACAGAGAGCATGTCTACAGTGAGCATGTCTACAGAGAGCATGTCTACAGTGAGCATGTCTACAGTGAGCATGTCTACAGAGAGCATATCTACAGTGAGCATGTCTACAGTGAGCATGTCTACATTGAGCATGTCTACAGAGAGCATGTCTACAGTGAGCATGTCTACAGTGAGCATGTCTACAGTGAGCATGTCTACAGAGAGCATGTCTACAGTGAGCATGTCTACAGAGAGCATGTCTACAGAGAGCATGTCTACAGTGAGCATGTCTACAGTGAGCATGTCTACAGTGAGCATGTCTACAGTGAGCATGTCTACAGTGAGCATGTCTACAGTGAGCATGTCTACAGTGAGCATGTCTACAGAGAGCATGTCTACAGTGAGCATGTCTACAGAGAGCATGTCTACAGAGAGCATGTCTACAGTGAGCATGTCTACAGTGAGCATGTCTACAGAGAGCATGTCTACAGTGAGCATGTCTGCAGTAGGAATGGAGTCCTGTGGACATACACCAGCTGTGGAACAGCTGAGTCATACTCAAGCTCTATTTTTAGATTTCTGAGAAATAATCACAGTAATTTCTACATGTTGCATCAGTTTACACCTCAACCAACAGTGGACATGGCTCTTCTCCTCCCAAATCCTCACCAACACTTGTCATTTGTTCTCTTGACGGTGGCCATTCTGACTAGGGAGAGGTGGAATCTCAACATGGTTCTAAGTTGCATTTCTATGATGGCTAGGCATGTTGAACAGTTTTTGAAATGCCTATTGACCATTTGCATGTGTTCTTTTGAGAACTGTTTGGTTCATTGGCTCACTTTTCAATAGGCAGATTTGGTTTTTGTGTGTTTAATTTTGAAGATATTACAGATAGATGATAGATACATAGATGATAGATTGATAAATACGTATATACATAGGTGATAGATGATAGATAGATAGATAGATAGATAGATAGATAGATAGATAGATAGACAGACAGACAGACAGACAGACATAGACAGACAGATAGACAGACATAGTTATTCACCTCTTGTCAGCTGGTAAGGTGATTTTGAATTCTGTAGGCTGTCTGTTCACTCTGTTGACAGTTTCTTCTACTGTGCAAGAGTTTGTTTTAATTTTATGTAATTGTACTTGTCGATTCTTGGGAGTATTTCTTACGCCATAGGAGTCCTATTCAGAAATGTCTTGCCTACACCTAAATCCTAAAGTGTTTTTCTTTAGCATTTTTAATGTTTCCAGTTTTATATTAAGATCTTTGATCCAGCTGATTTTATAGAAAGAAAGATCTAATACTGATGTGATTTTTCTGCACCTGGACACACAGCTTTACTAGCACCATTAATTGACAAGGCTCTCTTTTTTTCTGGTGTGTGTTTTTTGTATCATAGTATAGATAATTAGAAGGTGACAGTCGTGTGAGTTTGCCTCTGAATCTTCTGTAGCATTCCACTGGGCTGTGTACATGTCTGATTTTGCTCAGGACCATCTTGATTTTGTCACTATGCTTCTGTAGTGTATTTTGAGGTGAATAGTATGATGTTTCCAGCTGTGTACTTTCTACTTAGAAGTGCGCTGGCTATCAGTGGCCTTAAGTATTTCAAAACAGATTTTAGGATTTATTCTGAATCTATGAAGAATATCACTGTAGTTTTTAGGAGTTTACATTGATACTGTAGATTGCTTTGGGTCCTATAGTCATCTAGTGACAGTTTGAACACAAGTCCAGGTTACCCTGAGCACATGCTCTATCACAGCAGAGGGTCATAGTTATGAGCTATAACCTATGAAACTCTTACTGCTGGGGTGTGACCCTAGCCTTCTGAGAGGCATTGTGCCCGCAAACATCATGTCTTTATATAAATCTCTACCTCACCATTTTTCCTTGGCACAGCCTCATTCTGTTGAGGGGTTGGAAATAGCACATGATCCCAGTCACTGGAGCTACAAAGAAAAGAAGTTCACATTCAGGCATCATTGCTGCCACCGTGACCCCAGTTGGAGACTGAAAGTCCTGGCAGGTTTGTAGAAGCCGTTTCTGTGCTTCAACAGAGCCATAGGAATGAACACCTGGGTTACATGTGATAGCATCTTACCCGAAGACTCAACCCACATAAACCAATAGGCTACAGACATAGAGGAGGGAAATTAAAATGACTACCAGACATTTCAAAAGCTGGACATATACACAACTTCTAGAAGAATAAAAGTAAAGTCAGCTCGTACAACGCAGATTTTTTTTCAATACTCAATACTTTTGCACTAATACTATGTCAACTCTGCTTAAAACAATTCCTTGCATAGTTCAAAACTGGCAGAGAAGTAGACATTTCACACATTACACGGTCCATTAGAGTCATAGCCACCGCTGAAATAAGACAAACAGTGATTCCAGAGACCTAGGCGACTTAGAAAGGAGAAGGAAAATACACTTGAACCTCAGTAAAAAGAACCCAAGAATCGACTTTTCAAAGCTAACTGTAGTGGTTGAAAACAGAGCAACATCACAGCACAGCGCTCTGGGACTCAACACGGCTCTGTTTTAGGGCACTGTTGTTGCTATTGTTATTGGATCTCCCCCAAGAGGTCACTGTGGCTTGTAGCCAAGAGCCATTCATGGGGCACTGATCACCCTGGCATGCCAGAGGAGCTCACTTAAGCAACCATGATATAAGCAAAACAAAACAGACATCAATAGTCATTGCTTCTATAACCAGAAAAAAAAATCACTTCAAATAACTAATCCCCATGGGTTCTCTTTAAATAGTAAGTAACCAATGCGCCTAAATGTTTATTTACTGTCCTTTCTGCTCCCAAGTTCACAGGCAGGAAACTAAGGAGCTGACTAGAGATTAGTCAGAACTGAAGTTAAGCACTTCTGAGACGATAATTATGAAAAAGTAATTACATTAAGTCGGCTCGGTGTTTTGGAAATATGCCAAATGCTTAAAATGACTAATACCTTCTCCATCAGTCCTTGTTAGGCATAAAAAACAAAAACTTCACTGAAGATCTGGATATCACAGATTCCCCACCTGAACTAAACCTGACTGTACTCAACTGATTTCTTTGACAGTCTCAATTCCAAAATGCATAAATGATTTACCATTAGGTAATTTGACATTTGAGTCATTTTTCATATTATTTATTTGTTCATTCATATTGCAAAGTCAATAATATGGATATTGTAGGAAATTTAAATAATGGCATAAAATACAAAGTAAGGATTATGTTTAATGTCGGCACCCCAAAACAGTGACTATTGACATTCCAATGTTCTGTGTTTTTATTACAATATTTGAGTCATGCTGTGGATATTGCTTTTGTAGTCTACCTTTCTTTCCACATAATAGCATACTTTAAGTTTTTTCATGGTGTCAAATTCTATTTTACCATCTCTTTCCTAAAACTATACTTCAGAACATGAGCATGTAATTAATTATCAAAATAGACACACCTACTGTAAGATTTATGGGTTGTTTTCAAATATTTATTCTTATAAATATTGTGCTTGAGAGATGCAAATTTCTATAGACGTTTGTATTTCTTTGGAATATGTTCTTAGGAGTTAAAATGCCAATGTAAAAAAAAAAAAAACACAAAACAAAAAACCCTTTAGATTGTCAAGTGCAGCTCACTCTCCTATCCTACCCAAGTGCCATGAGTTTTAACTTCTGTGCCCTCACCAACGATTATCCTTACTATCTTTGAAACTTTTCCTAATTGATAAGCAATTAGTTAACTCTTTGCCTTTCTTTGATTCAGCCACTGGAACCTGATTATATTTTCTTTATTTGTCTTTTGAATTTTATGCTTTCAGTCATCCAGTACTGGTTTATTGGATTCCCAACGTACGAGAAATTAGCACCTTGTTTCATGATTTTCCTTTGCTTAGCTTTCCTTCTGTACAATCTGTGATGCACTCTGTAATATAAAAGAACAAGAGATCGCTTTATAATAAAATAGTTTTTTACAAAGAAGAAAGAGAGGCTAGAATTTGTAACTATTTACCAATAGCCTTTATTTTGGCCCCCAAAACGTTTAATGAGTTTTTGTCAGTACATTTAAATCATTCTTAATTTGTTGAATAAAATTTAGGAATATATAATTAATCATTGTGTAGGTCCTCCTTGCCCTCCAAAAATATGAAAATTTACATGCTAGTAATGTATGCTTTCCATTACAATTTGGGGTTTTAGCAGATATTCAGCAAAATTAACTTACTTTAGTACATATTTTCTTGTTAACTCTTGGAAGATTTCATGCATCATACACTATACTTTGATCATTTTCCCCCTTCTACACCTCCCAGACATGTCCTCTATTCAACACCCACCCAACTCCACGTTCTCACTTTTTAAACCTGTCCAGGTAATGCAGTGCTGGCTATATAATCTAGGGTAGGCATCCCGCTTGGGTAGGTAGTGCTTGTTCCACTACCAGGGGCTAAACTCTAAAGAAAACTGACTCTTCCTCTCCTGAAAGATATTGATTACCACCGCGCCTCAGCTAGGACTCCATGTCGCCCCTCCAGTCCCATTCCTGCTCTAGGCTGGGATTTTGCTCGGCTTGGGCTTGACCGTCCTGTGGATTGAGCCTTAAACCAGACCGGAAAGTGGTTGTTATACCCTTTACATTCTTGCCGCTATTGAAGTAGCAGGCACACCTTAGCAGACTAGTCATGATTGTAGCACACAAGGCTCACAGCTGGATGACCCTGGTAATTTACTTAGCATTCCTAGCACCTCCCAGTACCAGGTCAAATCTATCTTTGTTTCTATACATTTCGTGACTCAACTATGTATTGTCTTGGGAATGCAGGGTAGAGGAGGCTAAAGAGGAGACACAGCTCATGCTAAAGGCCTCATGAAAAGTCATATGAAAGCTACTTCTGCAGATGTTTTCTACAATATAAACACAAGCATATATATGTAGACATATATACGCATAGATGCATATATGTGCATGCATATACGTATAGATATATATGCATTTATGTGTATGCATATATATATATATGTGTGTGTACACGCAAACACACACACACACACACACAGATACATATGGTGCTTAAATGGAGTCACCTTATAGCAGAGCAACTCTGCCACCTTCCAGACACCATAAGATGACAAATAGAAGGTCCGATGCTAGGAATAGATTACCATGTTTGGACCTATGGCTAGTAAGGGTCAACAGACTGAAAATAGTGTAGGATTATGACATTCTTCTTGGCTACCCTACAGAAATTGACAGTAAGATCTTATTGCTAAAGATGTCAAAATTTACTTATTTGCTGTTGGCTTGGAGGAAAACAAAAAATTCCAATGGGTTTTCCCTGCTGAAAACACAAATTCAGAGAGAGGGATTGATCGTCAGGAAAAGGTTGCACATGACTTCAGCACCGCTACCCATCCCCAGCAGGATTAGCCGGAGTGCAGGATATTCTAGTGGTTGACAAGCGGTCTGTCCACAGGTAGCTGAGCAGCAGTGGTCGGTCTATAGTCACCTATGCAGCCGTGGTCACCCCAAAAGGAACCCTTGCACTGCTGGGAACACATTTCCCTTACCTTTTCACCAATGCTTCCGGGAAGGTTCATGTTAGTTTTATGTCTTTTCCCTGCCATTCTGTATTTTTCTAAGCAATGCACAGAAAGCAAACAGTGAAGTATATGCTAAATAAATATGGCTAGTATCTAGGTTTAAAAAATGGAATTGGTAGAGAAAAAAAAGGCCCACTATAAGTCCAAGTAAAGGACACTTTGTCAGAAGCCATTAGGAGCAAAGGAAGCCATAAACATAGTGGCAAGAGTTGTAGTAATACTTCATTTGCATATGTGAGGAGGGCACAACACAAAGGAAGATAAGATCTCTGTTTAAAGTTCTCTTGACTCTGTTATTTCCTAGACTGGAGTATTCTCCCTGGAAGGCGGCAGCACTTGGGTAGTATTTCCTCAGATGTCCCACCAACACCCTGCCATGGCCTCAGCTACTAAGGACAGGGTACAAAAGGGGGCTGCGTCACCAAGGGCAACCACCTCTCACCAAGGTTTCTTGTTCTCTTCCTTTCCATGCTTCAGAGCTGTGCTCACCACAAACAGCCTTGCATACAGAAAGAAGGGCAGCCAGAGCTTAACTAGCATGTCGTAAAAATACTCGGCGACAGTTATGACTATGGAATAACAAATTAAAAATTTCTCCAGTGATCATTTCACAGGCATATCTTAGAACCTAGGTTATTATTAACGCGCAGCCTTAAAAGTGAGTAAAGTCGTTCTTAGGATGGGTCTTTCTACCCACTGTCATCCCATGCCTTCGCATCAGCTCAAACGTTTTCATTTCGTGCAAAGTGCCCTTGGAAGCAGAAAGGGGCAGTAAAGACTCGAGGTGGTCATTGACGTGTGACAGTCTTAGTTGGGAACCGGTCGACTCAGAGAAGTGCAAAGTCAGACTTGTCATAAAGGCCACTCGGTAGGGAAAGCCACTCACACCTTCAGAGTGGCTGAGGCTTCCAAGGCGCTCTCCTAGGCAGATTAGCCCTGGTTGCTTCTCCAGCGTGACTGCTGATAGGAACATCGTCTCTCAGGAAGTGGAAGTCTGACTCAGTAGCTTCTGCTACTCATGAGAGAAAAGGCAAGGAGGGAGTTTCTCCAAAGGCAGGTGTACTCCTCAGAGAGGCCAGACAGACGAGGCCACTCCCGTCTGTGCTGTCTAAAGCAGGTTTCTCAGATGCGTAAGGTTTTACACAAGGGAGCTTGTGCTTTTCTCCCACTGTGGGGCTTTCTGATGTGTTTTCTACACGGAGAGCCTCTGGTATTTTTTTTTTTTTTATTTTTACATTGCAACCCATAGTTTCTTGGCTGCATTATCAAAGCGGACCAAGGTCCCCCTGAATCGAAGCTCCAGGACCCACCACAGACTCTGCAGCACTAATGAACCAGGAACACAGATTCTGCTGGGCCCCTGTGGGCAGCAAGGGAGGAGGGACATAAAATACCACAGCGAGGAGACTATGCTGCAGCCATAAAGAATCAACTTCTGTTAGCAGGTGCCGTCTGTCCCAACATCTGCTTGCCATATAAAACAGTGTGGCTGATGGGTGGTGTGCAGATGTGTAGATGCTGTTTATATCAAAGGTTACATGATAGACGATAGAGGTATGACAGATGACAGACAGACAGATTAAATTGAGATCTGAATAGATGATAGATGGATGGACAGACAGACAGACAGATTAAATTGAGATCTGAATAGATGATAGATGGATGGACAGACAGACTAAATTGAGATATGAATAGATGATAGATGGGTGGATGGGAAGTCTCTTAACTCATCCCAGTATCCCGTTTGAAATCAATAGGAATTGTCTGTTGCTAGAAGACTCAGTATAGAAACAAACTGCTACCACCAGTCCAGCCAGGCCTTAAAGGACAACAGCAAAAGCCCATGGTCAGTTGCTCTCACTGCAGTGGCTAAGGACCCAGACCTCATGGTCAGTAGCATCTGGCTTCATATCCCCAGCTGGGTATTTGCTCGGTTCATTAACTCCTCTGAGATCCAGTTTCCTTCCTTTAAACAGTAGGAATAAAAATGCTTTCCTCAATAACTGTGATCAGATTAAAAGAAATTAGTATTAACATAACCCTATAGAACAGCACCCAAAACAAAACAAACCCCCAATGATTTGATCAACTGTATCTGTTATTCCTACCACTGCCACTGATTATTTATGCCCAAATTTATCCCAAAAAGATTCAAAGTGATGTATGAAGACAAACTAACACAATGGAATGCAGAGGAGACAAGAAGAGTATTTTAACTTGGTAGACCCATCGAATTAAAATTTGTATCTCTTCCTCATTGAAAACACAGCAGCTAAAAGCGAGGGCAGCAACAATGGAAGGCTCTCGGGGAGACTAAAACTTCATTTCTATTTCACCTCAGGTCACAGACTCTTGCCCACACTCCCATGAAAATACTAGTTATCAGGGAAAAGGATACTATAAACTTTAGTGTCTGGGGCACTAGGGTGAAGGAAGAGAACAGTACAGCCTCCGTTGACTGTGTCGTAAGAGATCTATACAAACTCCCCACTCACTTTGCCTTGCAACCTGTCTGCCCACCCCTCTCCTGAGCATCATTCTCACAGGAAGCAAAACACTGCCATGCCATTGAGTGAGAACTCAGAAAGGAAGATCCCATCTTAAATATCATTTTACAAAAAAATTAGGTCTCACCATGTTCCGTGTCACATCACCAGGAAAGGGAGGCGTTCTGGCACGTAAATCTATTCCAGTCTACCTCTGAATATTAATTATGTATCGAACTACCTCTCACATAATTATTTTTTGCTACAAATTTGGAGTCATTACCCAGCCAGTTATAGGATTTGCATTTTAAAGACTTGTTAGAGATAGGAAGTCAACCAATAAATATAAACCACTCTTGGCCTCCAGTTGAGAGATGGCTTAAGTTCTGATGGTGATAGTGTTTGTTCATTCGGTGTATGTATAGTATATGTATGGTGTATATACAGATGGTTATAGTGTATGTTCATTCAGACAGAGAGTTGAGAAATCTTTCCAGACGTGGAAAGAAAAACGCCCAGTTAAATGTCTGTGGTTCTCTGGAACTCTTGTTGAACATTATCCTAGACCACTGTAAACCTTAGTGAGAAACAATGTAATCTGTAACTAAATTAGGAACAGCTTATGGGTATGAGAAACTGAGAATGGGGCTAAAAGTGAGGCTTGCTAGTGATATTTTGCCATTCCTGTCATCTACCGGATGCCTAGACTGCACATTGCCGCATTTAACATCGAGCCCGTGAACTGCTGGTGGTCTGTGGACCTTGGCACTCTCTGAAGCACCAGCTCAGTGCAAACCAACACAGGTGAGTCCTGACCAGACGTGCAGCCAGAAGGATCCCTTGAAATTATTACTGAGTTCAGGATCTCGGTGTAGGAAAGCACCAGAGGGTGGTTAAGGGAGGCAGTTTAAAATGAGAAGGGATTATTACAGCGTGTCTCAAACATGCTTTCTTTCATAGATCCAAGAGTATTTAGAATAGAAATCTGTTCGGGCAGAATGGTTATGAAGCACGGTGTCAACAATTGGTCATCATCAATACCAATCCAATCAATACCAATACCAGCCCAACAATGGCTGTGCCTAAATCACCAACAATGAGGCTCTCTTCTCCTCCTCCTCCAGCTAGGTAACATCTGCATGGCAAACCATAAAACCAGGCACAGCCTAAGTCCAGCCTTGGGGTCATTCCCCAAACCCCCAACTGTCACCAAACACGGAGGGCAAAATTTTGGGCCCTTTTCCGAAAGCACAGACTGAATTGTCCCAGCAAACATGGACTTTTTTTCTTTCTCAGAAACTTGGCAGGAGACATCAGGTGCTGTGGAAGGCTTGAACCAAAAATGTAGTCTTGCTTCGAAATAACCATTGCTTCAGAGAAAATCGATAATTTTTTTTAAAAAATTTCTTTCTACGAAAATAGCTATGAGATCATTTGGAAAGATGCAGGGGCTAAATAGTTTATGATTTCACTGTGTGTAAGATGTGCAGAGTTAGTAAGTCTGGTGAGACAGGAAGTAAACAGTGTGTTAGGGGGTAGGGGAAGTCAGGAGTGAGCAGATGGGGATCGTTCGTGCCCTTGAATTGTACACTTCACAATGATTAACTTTGTCCTATGTGACTTATGGATTTTATCTCAATTAAAACTTTGGTAGAATTTTAGCATAAACTACATATTGGATGGCTCTGTGAAAGTACTCATTTCCAAGGTGTGACAATGATATTGTGCTAGCATTTTCTAATGTTTTCTAATATTTCAGTAAAACAACATTTTTTACGTAGAAAGTAAAGAAACATGGCAAAAAAATATTGGGCTGGAGCGGTTAAGAGCACCGACTGCTCTTTCCGAGGTCCCGAGTTCAATTCCCAGCAACCACATGGTGGCTCACAACCATCTGTAATGGGACCTGATGCCCTCTTCTGGTGTGTCTGAAGACAGCTACAGTGAACTTATATATAATAAATAAATTTAAAAAATATTAATGATTATTGAATCTAAATGAAATACAAAGAACTGTGCATTGTGCCTTTTTTTCAACATTCATTGAAATCTTGGGACAAGACATTTTAATCATCATCTAAAATTATGAATGAAGTTCAAGGCTTGTATTAATTAATTAATATAAAAATTTGCCAAGTACCTTTCAGATGCCAGGTACCATACTAACACTTAGGACGTGTTAATGAACAAAAAGATGCGACATGACCTTGTTGTTCCAGACTACTGTGGAGAGACATAAATAACAGCAGTGTAGTACAAGTTACCCTTTGAAGCTGCAAGACACCACAGACGCCAAGCCTAACACTTCCGGATCTTACTGAGCGTCTGTGAGAAACCAGTCAGGTAAAACTCACTGAGCGGTGGCCAGAGGTAAGATTCCGAGCAAGGGGCTGCAAACAGCAGAAATGGATGACAACAGGTAGCAAGCAGTGTTTAACGGGAGCCATCCGGCCTCGAGGGGCCACTGCCACTCGCGTTCAGCCAGCAAGAAGGCACTCCAGAATGAGAAACCCAGAAGCCAAGGACGCCATGTGGTGAGTCTCGGTTGTAGGGGTGGGAGGAGGGGGAGTGGGTCGACAAATCGCAGGCACAGATTGGCATGAGTACCACGCGGCCCAGAGTCACCCTGCCTGGCATATTTTTCATTTTCTTTTAAATACGAATGGAAAGAGGCACGGACATGGACTAAGTATTAGGACAGTACCTCGCATCCAAACTCACTTGCCCGTGACAAGTAATTCCCAGAGTTCGGAGGTCTTGGTCTATTCCAAGCTGAACTGATGGCCTTTCCAGAGCTACATTAAACATAATCTCATGGCATTCGGATGAGGCCGGTTGCCATTGTGCTTTGGACGTCACCATTGAACCTTGTGCGTTTTGCCCGCTACAGCACAACTCCTGTGGCTCAGACTGGATACGTAAGACGGCGCTTTTGATTCCGGTGTCCACCATCTTTACATTCACAAAGGAAGAAGGCAGCCGGGAGGAGAGTTGGTAGAAATGAATACTCACAAAACTTAAAGTTGATATGAAATAAACAAATTAGGCTATACAACGTTTTAGCTTCCCCAGGGGTCAGCAGTGGTTCGCAGGCATGAATCTGGAGAGAAGCGCAGTCTGGAGACAGGTCCAGCAGGTATTTAGGATATCAGGCTGGGAATTCTGAATGGTTTTCCACCAAGAAAGAAAGAAAAAAAAAAAATCCACGGCTACCTCTTGTGTCCAGAGAAATGCTGGGAACCCTCAGCTGCCACCGCTCAACGCAAAGTCAAGAGATCGCACTGAAGAGAAAGCTCCCCTTTTGCTATCTTGGAACACATCTTCGTGTGTTATTTTATCCTATTCCGAGGGCCTGAGAAGAAGGCTTCCTGCTAATTCGCAGCTCTAGTGCTTTGAAGTGCCACTGACAGTCCAAACTCAGGGAGCCTCCCATATCATAAAGGAATCTTCTACCCACCCCTAGCCACACTACAAATAAACTCGCTCCTGCAAACCTGCAAGCCGGCCCTGCGCCCCCGGTGCCCCAACGCCAGCCAGCCTCTGAGAAAGGAGCCAGGGCGGCACAAGCTCTGCAGAGAAAATAACAACCTCAGCATGCAGCCCGGAGCAAGAAAAACAGCGAGCTATTTAAACCCAGCCATTTCTCTTTAAAGACTTGGGTGTTCTTCAGAAAGAGAATTTTCCCCCCACCTCACAAGGGGCCAGAGCCTTACTCATTTTATTTACAGAGCTTTGAAGTGCGCCTCCAAAGTTTGAGTTCAGCTCCAAGGAATGTAAGGGTCAAACCATTTTCCCTTTCTGATGAAGGGAGTCTGTGAATTTAATACCACGACTTATTCAAAAGAAGGAAATGCACCAGGGCACACTCCCGCCATTGATGCGCAACTGCACACACTTGGAACCGTATCACACTCCAAAGACTTTTACAGTTTGCCTAACAGTGGCGATGTATTTAATGAGCCTTCTGGTTAATCCATTCCTCCTAGCCTCAGCCCCTGTAAAATGCAAGGCACTTTGCATCTAATAATAGGGGCCCACCGTGCTAGAGTCATCGCCTTCTAGAAGTAAAATAACTAAAAATACATCTCTACAGTACGTGTATATTTTATGAAAACTGGAGGTTAAACAGCACAGCTGGGCGTGTGGCTTTTCCTGGTAACCTTCCAGTTGATCTCTCTTTGTAAAAGTGGCCTTTTCAGCTTTATTATCTTAACAAGAACCCCCATTTACAGGGCTGCTTTCTTTAAGGAGCCCGAAGCGGTTTTTGTTGACCTTGGAATACCCTTCACGCATAGGAGGATGCTCTCCCTAGCCCACAGAGCTGGCCAGACATTCGCAGGCTGGGGACCAAAACATTCAGCTGTGAGCTAAAGTTAGTGCTGAATGTGCTTTTTTCAAACCCTCTCACATCTGGAATGATGTGGGAGCCCTGTAGTCTGCAGAACGTGATCTTATCCGTGCCCATTTGTAGAGGCGGGGAGGAGTATAGCATTCCCGGTCTTCACCATGCCTGTAGCTTCCTCTAATCCGCCAGAAAATTGAACACATAGCGGGAATCCCTGCGGCCTCTGCATCCCCACCTGTAAATGGGATCAGTAATTCTTTGCTTGGGCATCTTTTACTTTGTATCCTTCTATTGTCTTTAAATGTTTATGTAGTTGCGCTCTGCTCTGTTTCTTTGTACATTGTTAGCATTCTGTCTAAGTTCCACCCCCACAGCTACCTGGCAACACCCAGCTGTGCCTGACTCACTATAAAAGGGCTGCTTGCCCTCTCGCCCTCTCTCTCTCTCTCTCTCTCTCTCTCTCTCTCTCTCTCTCTCTCTCTCTCTCCTCCCCCCCACCCCTTTCTTTGGCCCTACTACCCTCTCTACTCCCCTCTCCAGGACCTGAATAAACTCTGTTCTATATTATACCATCGTCCTGTGGCTGGTCCCTCAGTGGGAAGGGATACCTCAACATAGACTCCTTCCCCTACACCTCACCACACCTCCATAGAATATACCCCCCCTTTAACTTTTTATAAACACATCAGTTCATATCTAATTTCACATGCTTGGTTGATTAAGTATCAAACGAGTTGGCATTGTCCTCGTGGATTTAGTTGTGTTACGTTATTTAATTCTTACATTAGCCTACTAAACCAGATACACTTACTAGTGTGCTCAAGACAAAGGTGTGTAGTGCACCCTGGGGACTAGTTCATGAGGTGATGGAACTGAAGTTTCAGGCTGTCTTCTGCCTCTGAGGCTTCTTACAGGGAATCAGGACTGTCTCCTACCTTATGTCATACATCAGCTGTCATACTGGGTTCTAAGAAGACTTAGTGAAATGCCTACCTTCTGATGATTGGATACTTTTAGTCATTTCTAATGAAGCTAACCCACTTAGATGCACTATACTGGACCATGGAATATCTACAACCCCACACTTCAGTGCCCTGGGGCTTCTGCATGGCTGCTGGTTTCTCTCCACCGGGCCTGGCTTTTGACAGTTCCTCACTGCCTCCCTCCGGCCTCCCAGTACCTGCTCTCCCAGTTTAGAGCATGATACTCCCACAGGAGAGCAGATAATACTCCTAGCTTTAAAAAAAAAAATATCCTATGAATCTCCAGGAATAACTATGATAGTTCCAAGAGAGAGAGGGAGACATACGGGATTGGTTTCCAGATCCTTCACTTCTTGTTCTCCTTAACTGTGTGATTGAGAGGAGAAAGTGGGCTGGCCCTCTACTTCTGTGTTCTCTCTCTCTCTCTCTCTCTCTCTCTCTCTCTCTCTCTCTCTCTCTCTCTAGTTGCACATTTTTTAAAAATATTTTCATTGGTTATTTTTGTTTATTTACATTTCAAATGTTATCCCCCTTTCTGTTTTCACCTCCAAAACCCCTATCCCACCCCCTCAACCCTGCTTTCTTGAGGGTGCTCCCCCTCTCACCCACCCACTCCTGCCTCCCTGCCCTGGCATTCCCCTATGCTGGGCCATCGAGCCTTCACAGAACCAAGGGCCTCCCCTCCCATTGATGCTAGATAAGGCCATCCTCTGCTACAAATGCAGCTGGAGCCTTGGGTCCCTCCATGTGTAGCCTTTAGTTGATGGTTTAGTCCCTGGAAGGTCTGAGGGGTCTGGCTGGTTGATACTGTTGTTCTTCCTATAGGATTGAAAACCCCTTCAGGTCCTTCAGTCCTTACCCTAATTCCGCCATTGGGATCCCCATGCTCAATCCAATGATTGGCTGCAAGCTTCCCCACCTGTATCAGTAAGGCTCTGGCAGAGCCTCTCAAGAGACATCCATACAGGCTCCTGTCAGCAAGCACTTCTTGGCATCAGCAATAGTGACTGGGTGTGGTGTCTGCATATGGGATGGATTCCCAGGTGGGGCAGTCTATGTATGGCCTTTCCTTCAGTCTCTGTTCTACTCTTTGTCCCTGTATTTCCTTTAGACAGGAACAATTCTGGGTCAACATTTTGAGAAGGGTGGGTGGCCCCATCCCTCAGCCGGGGACTGTGCCTAACTTCTGGATATGGTCTCTACAGTTTCTCTCTC
Organism: Rattus rattus; assembly: GCF_011064425.1. NCBI lineage: Eukaryota > Metazoa > Chordata > Mammalia > Rodentia > Muridae > Rattus > Rattus rattus. The sequence continues at coordinate 11,336,567 of NC_046164.1, read as the reverse complement.
CCCTTTGTTGGGCATTTCAGCTAATGCCATCCCTGTTGGGTCCTGAGAGCCTCTTGCTTTCCTAATGTCTGGGACTTTCTGTTGGCTACCCCCAGTTCCCCATCCCTCATTGCTACACACCTCTGTTCAATTTCCTGACCCTCTGTACTTCTCCACCATCTCCTCCGACACCTGATTTTGCCCTCCCCTTTTCCTCTCCCCTCCTCTCTTCCTCCCAAGTCCCTCCCACCCTCTACCTCCCTTGATTATTTTGTGCCCCCCTTCTAAGTAGGACTGAGGCATCTACACTTTGGTCTTCCTTCTTCCTGAGCTTCATGTGGTCTGTGAATTGTATCTTGAGTATTCTGAGCTTTTTTCCTAATATCCACTTATCACTGAGTACATACCATGTGTGTTCTTTTGTTACTGAGTTACCTCACTCAAGATGATATTTTCTAGTTTCATCCATTTGCCTGAGAACCTCATGAAGTCATTGTTTTTAATAGCTGAGTAAGTGTAAGTGTACCACATTTTCTGTATCCGTATCCATTCCTCTGTTGAGGGACATCTGGGGTCTTTCCAGTTTCTGGCTATTATCAACAATGCTGCTATGAACATACTGGAGCTTGTGTCTTTGTTGTATGTTAGAGCATCATTTGAGTATATGCCCAGGAGTGTTATAGCTGGGTCCTCAGGTAGTACTATGTCCAATTTTCTGAGGAGCCGCCAGACTGCTTTCCAGAGTGGTTGTAACAGCTTACAATCCCACCAACAATGGAGGAGTGTTCCTCTTTCTCCACATCCTCACCAGCATCTGCTGTCACCTGAGTTTTTGATCTTAGCCATTCTGACTGGTGTAGTCTCAGAGTTGTTTTGGTTTGCATTTCCCTGATGACTAAGGATGTTGAACATTTCGTTAAGTGCTTCTCAGCCATGTGAGATTCCTCAATTAAGAATTCTGTTTAGCTTTGTACCCCATTTTTTTTTGGTTCTTTTTTTGTGGAGCTGGGGACCGAACCCAGGGCCTTGCGCTTCCTAGGCAAGCGCTCTACCACTGAGCTAAATCCCCAACCCCTTGTACCCCATTTTTAATAGGGTTATTTGGCTCTCTGAAGTCTAATTTCTTTGTATATTTTGGATATTAGCCCTCTATCAGATGTAGGATTGGTAAAGATCTTTTCCCAGTCGGTGGGTTGCCAGTTTGTCCTAATGACAGTACCCTTTGCCTTGCAGAAGCTTTTTTTTTTTTTTTTTTTTTTGGTTCTTTTTTGGAGCTAGGACCAAACCAGGGCCTTCTTGCCTAGGCAAGCGCTCTACCACCGAGCTAAATCCCCAGCCCTTGCAGAAGCTTTTTAATTTATGATTTCCCATTTGTCTATAGTTGATCTTAGAGCATAAGACATTGGTGTTCTGTTCAGGAATTTTCCCCCATGTGCCCATGTGTTCAAGGCTCTTGCCCACATTCTTTTCTATTAGATTCAGTGTATCTGGTTTTATGTGGAGGTCCTAGTTCCACTTGGACCAGAGCACTGTAGAAAGGGATAATAATAGGTCGGTATGCATTCTTCTACATGCTGACCGCTACTCAAGCCAGCATGGTTTGTTGAAAATGCTGTCTTTTTTCCACTGGATGGTTTTAGCTTCTTTAGATCAAGTGACCGTAGGTGTGCGGGTTCATTTCTGGGTCTTCAATTCTATTCCATTGATCTACCTGCCTGTCTCTGCACCAATACCATGCAGTTTTTATCACTATTGCTCTATAGTACAGCTTGAGTTCAGGGATGGTGATTCCCCCAGAAATTCTCTTATTGTTGAGAATAGTTTTCGCCATTCTGGGGTTTTTTGTTGTTCCAAATGAATTTGAGAATTGCTCTTTCTATCTCTGGGAAGAATTGAGTTGGACTTTTGATGGGGATTGCATTGAATCTGTGGATTGCTTTTGGTCAGATGGCCATTTTTACTATGTTAATTCTGCCAGTCCATGATGAGCATGGGAGATCTTTCCATCTTACGAGGGTCTTCTTCAATTTCTTTCTTCAGAGACTGGAAATTCTTGTCGTACAGAACTGGTTTGCTAAGAGTTTATTAGAAAGGAATAAACATTTTTCCTAATCTCCTTTTCCATTTCAACCTTGTGATTAAATAAATAAATAAATAATGCATTTTTCTCAGCAAAGCCCAAAGACACAAAAACCTCCAGACCATCAAACAATCAGAAACTCTGTCACTACCACAGAAGTCTCCCCAACCATTCTCAAGGACAACTTAGTTTAACTTTCAGTTAATGGATCATAAAATCATTCTTGATGGGGTTGAGATTTAGCTCAGTGGTAGAGCGCTTGCCTAGGAAGCATAAGGTCCTGGTTCGTCCCCAGCTCCGAAAAAAAGAACCAAAAAAAAAAAAAATCATTTTGATTGCAAGTTGGATGATAGCAAGATTTCAGACGCAAATATATTGAGAAATATTACTGAGAAATATTACTAGAATAAAACTTCTTCGTTCTCTATTTTCTCTTCTGTTTTACTGCACACTTTTATCATCTGTAACTAAAGATGATATGATTCTCTTTCTAGCAATCCTGAGACATTCACAGCTCTTCTGAACTACAATCTAATTGAATGAATAAAATAAATACCCCCAGACACAACATAGAAATGCATTTCAATAGGAGTTCCTGGTTAAAATTATCTATTTACCCAAATGTATATATGCAGATTATTTTGACCAGTTGCATGCTATAAGTAGTCATGAAAGTGACTCAATAATATTTTAATATTTATAGCTTGAAGCTAGATACAATTTGAATTGAAATGTCAACATATATACATATATACATGTTTTAGAAGAAAATTATGACAGCCGCCAAAAGCCTCCAGCCTTAAGTATATTGCATAAAGATAAAATTGCTTGGGGAGGGTGGATTGGAAAAATGACTTCAAGAGAAAAACAAATCAATGTTGTAAGTGTCCCTCTTGCTAAAAGGGTTTGGGCATGGAGTTTTAAATAGGTGATGGCTGATGTCCACGCGGTATTTAGACTCTACTTGTTTCATTTTAGATGACGATGTAATAATTTTATACAAGGCTCAACATTTACGGCATTTTATTTAAAGTTAAGTTTGCCCTGTAAAGCGGTGCCCATCTTTCCACTTACTCTATTTCTACCTCCAATACATAAAGCGACACTAAGCTTCGTACGATTCTCTTCCAGAGTATGAGCTAGCCAATTTTTAAAGACCATGTGTAAAAGGAAGAAGCAACCTGAGGGTCCCTTATCTGATAAGCATCCAGTAGGTGACAGGCAAAGAGGTGAGCAGCAAAATCCTTTAAATGCGAAGCAGTCAACAGGTGATGGGAGCTGGTGACTTGCACTGCCATACTCTGCCCCAGTGATGAGGGACATCGGGGTTTGGCATAGGTCCCCAGCCCTGTGCCTGGTGATTACTATTTCCAGAGCCTGGCACGTGTTCAAAACCCACATGGTTACAGTCTCAGAGTGTGTGGTTAGTAAATTCAGTCTACATTAGAACGGTCTCCAGAGCAGGTACTCACACCAGCGGGGATCCACTGGGAGTGCAAATCCCTTAGGAGTAGAATCTGACCCGTGCTCCCCAGTTGCAAATTCGTTAACCCTTAACTTACCAATGATGCCACTGAGCCTGAATCTGTACATAAACAAATACCTATTCACGAAATATGTGGGAAATTTGGGAACTGCCCAGGCACGATGGGTTATAAATTAAGTTCATTGGCAACAGAGAGAACTATACAGCTGCAAAAGAAAAAAAAAATCTAATGCCTACACACAGGTGCACAGATGATTGAAATCTATTGCTAAGTGGAAATGAAAATCACAGTACTTACAATATTGATGGTGTGCAAACCTCTGTGCATCCTCTGGGAATGGATGCAGATATGAACGTTTCTAGCCCAACAGACACTCCCAGTAGCTTAGAAAGTTGCTGGAAGAATAAAATCACAGGCCAGACAGAAAGGAGACAGGAGATTGAGACTCCTCACTGGGTACCTTTTATAGCATTTTGATTCAAAACCTATAAGTACTAAAAAAATAAAATAAAAAATAAAAATAAAATTCACCAGCCACAGGCCAGTGCTGGGCCCAATATATGTTAATTAACTAGTTCTATCTGGGGACTTAGCCCAGTACATGTTAATTAGCTAGTTCTATCTGAGGACTTAAAGTCCCTGGACCTGTTTTCCCTGTATGATCTTAGATGCATATTTTATTGATTTTGCTACAGAAATAGTAATTGCTAAATTGGAGCTCCATGAAATGCATCCCCCACAGCAGATTAATTTATTTAATGGTTTTAAGCAATTTACCAAAGGTGACTAAAGGATTTTTTTTTTTGGCTGACTCCCTTTCTCCTTTCTTTCTCATTCCGGTATTCGATTGAGTCGCCTGCATTTTGTTGAGCACACTTGAGTGTAGAGCAGAAGTATTTTAATGGCACATTTAGTGCCATTTATAATAATGTTTTTAGTCATTTAAAATGTACCCAAGGGAGAGCCAGACAGCAACCTAACTAATTACAACCATGCAGAGGCTGGCGTGAAAATAGGGAGGCCCAGTCTCACACCCGAGTCCAATTTTTCACCAGCTCTGGACCTCAACAAGACCTCACCCCCGTTGATCTCGCCATTGCGATAGCCCATCAGCCCCCCTCTGGCTTCATTCCCTTCCTTACTGAGCTAGGACCCTGTGGTCATCATTTCAACCTGTCTCATGTCAGGACTTCAATTTCCTCAGACCCTTTGCCTTCTGCCATATGCCCCCTACCACCAACCTCCAACACTGGATTCCCACCAGCAATCCATCTTCTGTTTGCCTTGAACCACTGGAACCAAGCCCAGCTAGAGAGAGTCGCGCCACCGTACAGATTGATGTCACGAGGGATTGAGGTTTTCTGACCTCCGTACTGTTTCCGGCCCTTTCTTCCATGGATCTCTCCTAACTCATTCTCACGTCTCCAAGAACGCCCTCCACAGAGCAGTTCGGAACATTTTTCTGATTTTCTTCCCTACTCATTGCACGACATTTTGTGTGGCTCTCTCCCAGACAGATCAGCGGTTGCGGACCTGGAGGGAGAGCTAAGGAGGCGTGCCTCGCTGAAGCAGCAGGATCTCTCCAGAAACTACCTAGCTTGCCCTGGAGTCGACTTGACAGTCCCTCCTGTCAGTCGGTACTAACTCTAATCTAATCCAAGTCCCAAACCAGATGGCTCTGATCAGATCCCAGGCGACAACTTTATGAACTAAGAACTGAAGTCAGGATGGAAAAGCCTAGAAGAATGAGAGGGGAGACGTGGAGCTGGTGGCGAGAGTCGCTAGGAGACAGTCTCCATGGCCCAAGGCCTATGTTTAAAATTGCCATTGTCCATGAACTTGGATGAAAAAAATAATGTTTTAATCTCCACCAATCTTTAAGTGAACCTGAGCATGGCCTTTGCTGGAGTGTAGCAGGCAGGATTCGGTGGGGACAAATGTCCCCATGGTTCCAACCCCGAGAGAAAGGCAAGATGTTTTCAAATTCTATTATAAATGCTACAGTTCTCTCAGAATGTCACTTACACACCTCATCATTACTGCAAACCCATACTAGTCACCAAACAGATGACTAATTGTTTTCACAGTGTCTTAGGAAAGTCCCACGGAGATCACTATACCACTAACTTGATTTTTAAATGTTGGACCAGCCATGCCGCAACATAACTGATGGTAACTTGAGGGACTGCATTGTGTGGTTCCTGGTCTAACATGCACATCTCAGAGTCTTAAAAAGTGGCCAAAAATGAATGCTGAACACTTTACAAGCTTACCTTCTCTTCCCCCGGAAGCGGAAGCGGAGAAACAGGCCTCTGTCTGCATTTGCACTTTTACCTCTTCCCTCACCGCTTCCAGAGAGTCCGTGTCCTTCATTCAACAAACTCTCAGCCAGGACATTGTACTCCTGGCTACGCTTGGTATCCAGAATGGTTCTCGAACCACTATCCCTGTCATCTCCCTTTTACACTGACCCCTTTCCTGCCTTATAATAGCGACTCCCGTCCCCAGAACCCCACCCCCGTCCCAGAACCCTCCTTGGCCCCCAGGATTGCATCATCCCTGGAACCCCAACCCTTTATCCCCAGGACCCTCCTCGGCCCCCAGGATCCGACCCCCACAAGATTCTTTCCCATCTCAGGGTACAGCTCTTCTTCCCATATTTATTGATGCAAGGCTTCATGGTCTCACACTGCTGCATTGTGGGTCGGATAGCAAGCTGCGGTCAGGAGCTCTCTGGAGCACCAAAGGACGCTTAGGAGTGTCACTGATTCCCATATCCCAGATTCCAGGAGCTCATGTCATGGAAAATAAGAAAGGTCATCAGACATTCTTGATGCTCCCTGGAGACTGCATTACGCCTGCTTACAAGCCGCGGCTTGAATGCTAGCTTCTCTTTACTCTGCCCTCTTCTTGCCTCCCATCGCTCCCTGGTCCGCCATGAAGCAACTCCCACCTCCACCTTTCATTGAAACTGCAGCTCCCTAGTTCTCTGGAGACATCATGATCCTAATCAGGTCCGCTGGGTGGCGTTTAAGAAGTTTTGTCTTCCTGTCCCAGCCCCCGTTTTCCTAAGGTACTATTTTATTGAATCATCACACACACAGCAAGGAGGTGAGTTTTGCTCATGGATTACGTTCACTGCGCCATACTGAGGAACTCCCGGGAGACTGAGGATGCAAATGAGGAAGTTCAAAACTGTTTCTCAAGTGGGAATCTGTGGTGCTGTTGTCAAGCAAGGCCCTGGGAAGTGAACAGATGTTTCTAGTTTGACGGTAGCAACCTTTTTAAAAATCGCTAACTGCTCACACCTTTGTTACACAGCCCTAAGCGTCCAATGGGATTGAGTGCATGTTTGAGGCTGACACATCAGGTATGTTTTAGCATCCTCCCTGACCTCCGAGCTTTATTTGGAAACACGTACTAGCAGCTTTCAAACTGCTCGACATCCACCACGTCGGACCAAGTTCTTGCTTCAGTTCTATAACCAAACCCTAAGAAATCAGGGAGGTTTATATTGTTTGGGGTTTTTTTTTCCATATATTGAGTATTCTAATAATTTCAAGTGCTTTGTGCACTTTAATTATAGAAATTAAAAATGTGAACTACAAGGCTGTGTATTACGCCATATGTTTATGTAATATGGGTGGATCTTTGTGATTTCAAGGTCAGCCTGGTCTACAAAGTATATTCCAGAACACCGAGAACTACTCTTTGAGAATCTGTCTCAGGAAAGAAATGTCAACTCCAGAGTCGGTGTGTTGGAGTTTCAGTTTGGGCTCTGCTGCTCTTCCAGGTAACCTGGGAATAATTACTTCACCCGTCTCTGACTCCACTCCTCCTATGAAATGAAATTAATGGTAGGAAGTATAGTGTGTTCTAAAGGTGTTTCTATTTATAAAGTCTCTGGCACATATTACAACGTCCTCTGTATGTTTTGATGTTTATCATATGTTAACTTCTTATCTAAGCCATTTATTTGAACTAATATATGAATTCCTCACAGCTAGTGTATGAGGTAGGTGTTACTGCGCTTATTATGTTGGGAGTAATAAAATGGCTAGGGGAGATGAAGCCATCCACTGTGTAGCTGGTTAAGTAAAGTTGTGAACCCAGGGAGCGGACGCAGAAACCCCTGGCCTCTACAACATTGCATGTACTGGCCCGGACACCAGGATCCTTACAGCATGGAGTTCCTAACCCCACGAACGAAAGGAAGACAGATCAGAGGAATGAGAGCCGTACGAGTGTAAGGTGCCACACTGCACAACAACATCTGATTTGAAAAGAACAAAGCTCTCAAAGTGATCACCTCCGCGGAGAGACAGAAAGCCAGGAGAAATGCACACAGTGGGTCAGATAAGTGGGAATTCTTCACCAAAGTGCTGAGAAAGTGCTGGGAGTAAAGGGAACACACAAGATAAATGAGTAACTTGTCACTGCTTCATATTCCAAAGGCACACACCAACAGTCATTCAAAGTATTCTAAGAATATTTCAGGATACAGTAACAGGGGGCAGTCTACACATTATTTCCTTTCTGTTGCTACATATGTATACATTTTAAATGCATCTGCAGACAGGGAAAAGAGACTGGGAATGGAGACCAAAAGGTTTGCATCAATTACTGACCAAGCAGAAACATTGTAGCCCATGTCCACTTTCTTCCTCGCAGTCTCTTCATCTTCGAAAGTTCCTGGAGTCAGATTTAAAGAACAATGTGGATGCTTAAGTACAACCAGACAAAAACCATACAAAAGTCCATGATAATTTAGTGAATAATGAAGTTGGGCAGTTTTATAGTAAAAGAAAGGGATAACCAAAAATCTAATAAATGGATAATTTATTATGCTACATAATATTAATATACTACCTATATGCTAATATATTAAATGCCATGGGATACTATTTAATAAAACTATGTAATAATGAAGGAGTGTGCTTATGGAATGTAGAGGAAATTTAAAGCAATAAGAAGTACTCAACTAGTTTAATACACAAACAGAGAGAGAGAGAGAGAGAGAGAGAGAGAGAGAGAGAGAGAGATAAGTTGCACTTGAGGTGGGGGGAGGAACAGGGGCACATGCAGACTCAGGGAAGACATTGCATCTGAACTGCATTATATTCAGAGAGGTAAAACCTGGATCAGAACCAGAGGCTGCAGGGGACCACAGATTTAAGTTCTAAGCAACACACAGAAGGATGACCTTGGAATCGGTCCTGTCCTCATAACTGGACCTCTGAGGCTGATACCAAAATGGGCTGGGCCACCATCCACATCCAACTTATGAAGACAGGACCAACATCTGTGGTGACGCAGCCTCCAAATGAATGCCCAGAGGTATGGCTGGCAGCTGATAGCCAGAGAATTGAGATTGGAACTAGAAAGGAAGTGAGAAATTACACTCAGAGTTCCCAGCCCCACACAACATTCTCTTCTTCACATTTACTCTCCCTTTATTTAATAGCCAACACCACTTAGCAAGCCAGCTCTGTCCTGTTCTGCTCTTGCCCCATTTCCTCTCTATTCACCACCCCCATTTTCTTTTTTATTTTTTGTTTTGTTTCCTCTATTGTTTTTGTTTTGTTTTCCATTCAGTGATGTTTACAAAGAGGATGGGTTGAGTTGGGTTTTGGATCTCCATGATGGTAAGAACTGATTTTAGGATACTTAGGTGCATTCCTTGAACTCACTAGTCCCTGGTTCTAGCCAGATATGCCTCATCTCTGCTCACTCCTGCCAGTCCCTACTTCTGTCTACCTTTCCTTCCTCTGCCTTTTCTCAACTGCCCCAATATTACCAAAGAGTTGTATTCTTTTATTCCCTTCTGTCCTTCCAGAATGACTAGAGTCAGCGTGGTGATAGCCTTTAATTTGGTGGTTACTTTTCTAAGAATAGGGTACCCTGGGGAGGATGCTGCTCCTACAGGCAGTCTTGTTCTTTCAGAGTAGTAGTGGGAATTGAACCTTCTTCCCCGACACCTGTCCTGAAGGCGTAACTACTGAGCCAGGCCCTCAATCGGGCATGGAAAAACAACATTTCAACACTTCTATAGCTCCTCTCTCCTGGATGCTGAAAACATTTCTACTGTATAAATAAGCACGATTAAGAAAAAAATACAACCAATGACTTTACCCCAGATGCAAGTCCCAGTAATGTCTCCAGTGAAAATGAATTCAATTAATTCTCAAAGAATTCAAAGCAATGCTTACAAGCATGTTCAAATAAACCAATGGGGACACAAATAAACTCTTATGAGTTCCAAGATGGCATAAACAAGTAGCTGAATGAAATAAGAAAGTGGATATGCATGATATGAAACTGTAATTTAATAAAGACAAACCCTGAAAAAAAAATCGAACTGAAATATTGGAGATGAAAAGTTCAATAAGTTGCATGAAAAGCTCATGGAAAACAACACCAATCAAAGACAGGACAATTTCAGGACTGGGAGACCAGGTAGATGAATTAAACATTCAGACAATAACAGGGGGAAAAAAATCAATGAGAAGGTACAAATGGAACATAATCAAAAGGACAAACCTACACAATAGAGATGGAAGAAAACAAAATCTGCTCAATAAAATCATAGCAGAAACAGCCCGATCTAAGGAAATAAAAGCCCTTCCAGTATGGGAATTGTTCACAACCTAAAACAGACAAGACCGGAAAAGAAGCTCCGAATACCATGTATTAGTTAAAACCACATACAGAACAAAGGAAGTATACTGAAGGCTGCAAGAGATAAATGCCCAGTCATATACAAAGGGAGCCTGAATAAAATAACAGTAGGCTTATCAACAGAAACTTTAAAAAGCAAGAGAATTTGGAAGGATGCATTTTAAACTCCAAAAGACAACAGCTGGCTGAGACTGCTTATGTCCAGCATAACTGTCAGAACAGAAAGGGAAAAACCTTCTCACGATAAAAACAAGCTAAAACGATTCCCGGTAACTAAACCGGCTCTGTTCTTAGGGGATCTTACTTAGGGTTTGTTTGGCTATGATGAAACACCATGACCAAAAGCAACTTGGAGAGGAAAGGGCTTGAAATAAGCTTGCACGTCCACATCGCGGTGCATCTGTGAAGGAGTTGGGGCAGGAACTCGAGCAGGGCAGGAATGAAGGACCTGAAATAGAGGCCACAGACAGCTACTGCTCACCAACTTCTTCCCTGTTGCTCCTTCACCCTGATTTCTCAGATCATCCAGGGCCATCTTCCCCATGGTAGCACCACCCACAATGAGCGTGGCCCTCGTACAACGATAATAAATCAAGAAAATGCCCCACTGGCTTTCCTTTAGGCCAGCCATGAAGGGGCAATTTCTCAGCTGAATCTCCCTCTTCTCAAATGACTCTAACTTGTGTCAAGTTGGCATAAAACGCACCAGCACAGACTCTTTCAAGAATAATAAAAAAAAAAAAATGCACATCCATGAAGCTACCCAAAAGAATAAACCATATTAGGAGAGTTAAGTAGTTAAGTAAATTAGAAATGGGGAAACACCATACACTACAAAACATACACTACAAAATCAAAACAGTGACAAAAATTGATACAAATTTTTTGATAATGGCTCTAAATAGTACCGGGCTCAATTTCCCAATCAGGACACAACACAACAGATTAGAATACAGGCTATGTGTATTTATCACTTCCAAAATACATACCTTACCATCAAAGATGAACACATCCTACGGTGGCCCCCATAGGCTCACATGATTATATACCTGGTCCCCAGTTGATAGAACTGTTTGGGAGGGATTAAGAGGTGTGGCCTTGGTGGTGGAGGTGTTTTCAAGTGTTCTCTTCCTACTTCCTGTTTATAGATCTAAATGGGAGCTCCCAGTCATTGTTCCAACATGTATGCTTGCCTGCCTGCTGCTTTGATACACACACACACACACACACACACACACACACACACACACACACACACACACACACGCACACACCTATAATGGACCTCTATCCCCCTCTGGACCTGTAAGTTCCAAGCGAAGTTTCCAAAGCTTTGTTTTGTTCAAGGTGTTTTATCACAGCCATAGAAATGTAAGTAAGAGAAAGCCTTAGGGTAGAAAAACACAGAAAGGGACAGTTTGGCAAAATGGAACTAAGAATCAAGCAGAAGTTCCTAGTGTTTTAATATCTGACAAAAGAAATTACAAAGAAGAGACAAAAAAAGACATTTCATATTGATCAAGAGAGATTTACAATTTTCAGTATAAGTGCACTGAACACCAGTACACCGAATTCCATAAAACAAATGTCAATTTGTTGTAAAGACACAGATTGGAGGCTGACGTAAGTTTCCCACACCTGAGGCCTCCTCAGTTCCTGCAAGTTTCTTTCTGCTGTGAGCATCAGGGCTCCGGCCTCTGTCTCCTGGCACCTCCCTCGTGCCACGGCCCCAAAGTGGCAGTCCGTGATCCTGCCTCAGCCCAAGAAACCCAGACCCGTTGCTGCCCAGAAGATGGAGGACAAGTTGGCCTCTCCCGGCCTGCGGAAGGGAGAAAAAGAACAGCAAGAAGCAATTGAGTGTATTGATGAAGTACACAATGAATGAGATAGACTCAATGAACAAGCCAGTGAGGAAAGTTTGAAAGTAGAACAAAAATATAACAAACTCCACCAACCATTTTTTCAGAAGAGGTCAGAATTGATCGCCAAAATCCCAAATCTTTGGATAACAACATTTGTCAACCATCTGCAAGGTGTCTGCACTGCTTGGGAAGGAAGACAAGGGGGTCCTGCATTAATTATATGACCACAGTTGAACTGACAGAGTTTGAAGGCATTAAATCAATTTACAGAATAGATTTTTATTTTGATGAAAATCCTTACTTTGAAAATAAAGTTCTCTCCAAAGAATTTCATCTAAAGGAGAGTGGTGACCATCTTCAAAGTCCACTGAAATCAAATGGAAATCTGGAAAGGATTTGACAAAAACGCTCACATCAAACGCAGAGTAAGGCCAGCAGGAAGTGGCAGCAGGAAGGGGCAGAGAGCTTCTTTACCTGGTCTACTGACCATTCTGATGTAGGTGCTGAGTTAGAAGAGGTCATCAAAGATGATAGTTGGCCAAATCCCTGGCAGTACTATTTGGTTCCCAATATGGATGATGAAGGAGAGACAGAGGAGGAGGAGGGAGGAGGAGAAGGAGGAGGAGGAGGAGGAGGAGGAGGAGGAGGAGGAGGATAGTGATGAAGAAGAGGAGGAGGAGGAGGAGGAGGAGGAGGAGTTGGAGGATATTGATGAAGAAGGAGATGAGGATGAGGGTGAAGAAGATGACGATGAGTTTGACCAGGAGGAAGGAGTGAGGAAGAAGGCAAGAGTGACTAGACAGAAGACCAATAGATTCAACATTCCTTTTCACTTTCTTTTTATTTTTTAAATTTCTCCAGTCCCTGGGAGCAAGTTGCAGTCCTTTCTTCCCTGTCCCTCTGTGCTCAGTCGCCCTGATTCTGAGGTCTCAGCATCATGGCTCTCAACTCATTTGGGGGAAAATATCTAGAGCAAAATGCAACAGGAAAAGTATCTTCAAAAAAAAAAAAGACACAGACTGACCCTCAACTCAGTAACAGTGGGTGACTTCCATAACCCAATCTTATCAATATTCAGGTCATCCTAACGAAAATGGAGAAACACCTGAATTAGATGATGTCACAGGTCAAATTAACAGTGGACGACATTGCAGGCTTCACTGTGACCTCCCCCAGGCTGGGGCAGTAGAAAGTGACCACTGTCTGTGTTTCCTTTAAAGGTCATGTGAACAGTCCTAGTCTGAGGTGCTGCCTGGGGCTGTGTAGATGGTTTAGGGCTGAGCAAAGCTAACCCCACCCCTCCCCTGAGCAGCATGGAAATGCTGACCCAGAGAGTGGGATAGCTGTCCCTGCCCCTCTGGCTACAGCACTCTGGGAGAGCAAGCTGCAAACCACATTTGGGCAACATCATGGAGCTGGCCCTGATGGAGTGGGTACAGGAGGAAAGCTATCCCTGCCCCTTGCTTGTCATGCAGTGGGCATGAGTATAGGAGAGATGGCTCTCCCTCTCAATGCCTGTGGCAGTCAGGAAGCTGACCCCATCCCTTTCCTGGGCAATGTGGGACAGCTGGCCCCTAAGGACATGAAAGTGGGAAACCTCCCCCCCTGGTCCCCACTAACTGCAGCACTCGGGAGAGTTGACACCACACCTCACCTGGGCAGTATAGTAGTGCTGGCTTTGGTGTAGGGGGTGAACTGGTCCTGAGGGCATGCCCCTTACTGCCCCTTACTGCCCCTCACTGCCCCTCACTGTCCTTTACTGCCACTTACTGCCCCTTACTACCCCTCACCTGGGCAAAGTGGGAGAGGACCTTGGCGGCATGGTGCAGGAGAAGTGGTGAGCAGAGCATTTCAGATGCCACACAGGCCCAGATTCAGAGCTTTGAGTTGACCCACCACGACATCTACCCCATCGATGAACTGCAGAGTGCATGATGGGGCTGCTTCTACAGATCCAAAAGTCTAAGATCTCCATGACACAGGGCAAAAACAGAATGTCCTAGAGGAGTCCCGGGGAGGATCCAGTATTGATAGCATAGAAGCTAGAAGCCTGGAAACAGATCAATGATTCCTTGCAATGAACATTTATTTGCAAGTGAAGCTGTTTAGACAAAAATGTGTACTCTGTGCATACCAACTCTTCTACAGTAAGATTTTGTTTTGTTTTGTTTTTGTTTTGTTTTGGTGGAAGTTTGCAAAGGCAGAGGGCCAACATGGAGAGATGGGGAGATGAATGAGATTGGGGTGCATGACATGAAATTCACAAAGAATCAGTAAGTTTAAAAATAAAGAAACTGAAACAACAACAACAAAATAGAATACTCCACCCAAATACTGCAGAATACTCATCATTCTCAGAGTCCCTGGGCCATTCCCTAAGACAGATTTCATAATAGGATACAAAGTAAACCTTAATATATACGAGAATACTGTCTTAGTCAGGGTTTACTGCTGTGAACAGTCACCATGACCAAGACAACTCTTATACAAAAACAACATTTAACTGGGGCTGGCTTACAGGTTCAGAGGTTGAGTCCATTATCATCAAGGCATGACGGCATCCAGGCAGGCATGGTGCAGGAGGAGCTGAGAGCTCTACATCTTCATTGAAAGGCGGCTAGCACTTGGTCCTGCTAAGACTGAACCCCCAGTGAATGTGATTGTTGGGGGGAGGGCGGTAATGGGGGGAGGATGGGGAGCGGAACACCCATAAAGAAGGGGAGGAGGAGGGGTTAGGGGGATGTTGGCCTGGAAACCGGGAAAGGGAATAACATTTGAAATGTAAATAAGAAATACTCAAGTTAATAAAAAAAAAATAAAAAAAAAGAAGTATCAGCAGTCAAACCAAAATAAATTAATTAATTAATTAATTAATTAATTAAATAAAATAAAAAGGAAGGTCAAGCCAAAAAAAAAAAAAAAAAGAAAAAAAAAAAAGAAAGGCGGCTAGCAGAATACTGGCTTCCAGGCAGCTAGGATGAGGGTCTTAAAGCCCACGCCCACAGTGACACACCTACTCCAACAAGGCCATACCTACAAATAGTGCCACTCCCTAGGTTTAGCATATACAAACCACAACATAAAATAATTCCTTGTATTCTATCAAACACACGGGAGGTAAAACTAAAGACGAGCAGCAGGAGAAAAGCTGCAGCATTTACACAAACTCGTGAGAATGAAAACAGCATTCGTTTATATGATGATTCAGCAGGTTATTTTATACCAAGATATATTTGAAAACTAAACCCACTATTTTCAAATATCTGAGTCAGAGTTTCTCAACAGCATTCCCCATGTTTTCTGCTGAATAATCCTTAGTGATGGGCCTTTCGTGTGCACTGTGGAATGCCTCCTAGCATCCCACGCCTCTACCCAATCAGTCAGGACACTCACTGTTCACCTCCCTCAAGATCTGATAAGAAAAATGTTGGCAAACATTGTCGGGTATCTGGTGGCAGAATAATTTCAAGACCATTCAGATATAAGTATCCCTAAAGTTAAACAAAGTACACACAAAAAGAATACAATGTATAAGAAAAACATAAGCGGAAATACTTCATAATCCATTGGGAAGAAAAGCCTCCAAAAGTGTCATGATGAAAGTTAAGCAGAACTTCATTCAGATCTATTTAATGGGGCTGCCAGATACAGACGATCTTTATTAAATTTTAATTTTAAATAAAAAGTAAATCATTTTCCAGTCTATGTCTCATGCATGTTTGTGGCATGCTTTAGAATATTATCTGCTGTCTACATGAAATTCTAATTTAACTGGGGGTCATATCCACCCCTCCATTTCTTCCCTCTAAGTCCTACTTCTTCCCAACACAGATTCATGTCTTCTTATTTTAGATTTAACTAATGCTGCCCTATGTGCATGAGCATGGCGTCAGCCACAACAGTCCCCAGCGGTCACAACAACAAAGATAAATGACTGTCTGTCCCCCTGCTGCCAACAATTTCCAGCAATTCCTCAGGAAGGGCTGGACCACCACAAACACCTCTCCAATCTGTGTTAGGATTTTTCTGGGTTGGTCTTGAATAGGCTTTGTGTAGGTAACCACAGATGTTGGTGTTCATAAGTGGGTGGACCACATCATGTTTGGAAGGCAGCATTCATTGGCTACCTCCCATCCTCCTGCTCTCCCTCCCATCATCCAATGTTCCCTCCCATCATCCAGTGTCCCTCCCATCATCCAGCCCTTACCTTCTTTCCACACCTTCTTCTGAAATGTTCTAAGCCATCAGGGGAAGATTAATACAGATGTCTCTTTTAGAACTGAGCATTTAGACTACTTATGAATTTCTCCATTAACCATTCCCCTCTATAATAAATAAGCTTTTCTGACCCAGGCTGAGAACAGCAGCCGATTGTAAATAAATTATTTTATCAACCAATTAACTTTAAATTGAGGGACAAGGTATATAGAACATTCTGTGTATGTGAGAATTCTCTTGTCTGGGAGCAACCACATCTTGGGGTACAGAATTTAGCATATGTGTACACAGCACCAGACCAACCCCCACCAGTCATCTATGAGAATAAAGCATAGATATTTAGAAAGTTGTTTGATAACATGACCAATTAGCTACATAACAACATTAAATCCCCCTATACGGCCTATCACCTCCCTAGCTGTGGACTACAACAAGGTTTGTAACAATAGGCATGAATTCCCTCCTGTTTCTGACCCTTAACAGTCAGGACACCATTGTGCCAACACTGGACAGGCCTTACCTGATAGGTTGGGATTTGTGGTGGTTTTAATGTTTGGCCCAGGGAGTTACACTATTTGGAGGTGTGGCCTTGTTGGAATAGGTGTGTCACTGTGGGTGTGGGCATTAAGACCCTCATCTTAGCTGCTCAGAAGTCAGTCTTTTTCTGTCTGCCATTGAATGAAGACGTAGAACTCAACTCCTTCAGCCCCACATCTGCCATGCTCCTGCCTCGATGATAATGGACTGAACCTCTGAACCTGTAAGCCAGCCCCAATAAAATGTTGTCTTTATAAGAGTTGCCTTGGTCACGGTGTCTGTTCACAGCAGTAAAACCCTAAGATAGTATTGTAGTATAAAGGGTCCAGCCATGCATAAGACCATTGATATCTTTTCCTTTCAGCGACCTGTATTATGATCTGTATTCATTGTAGAAACTATGAAATCTATCCAGTAAGAATTAAAAACAAACAAACAAACAAACAAAACAAAACAAAACTGCAGGGCCATTCCAGATTGATTTCTCTCTGTCTTTCAACCAAAGTGTGTGTTATCTTGGGCAATCGAGTCTTACCACTCAGTTAGATGAGCAACCAGGAATAGTGGCAATAGCTATTTTAAAACACTATTAAGTGATGACCAAGTCATCAAAGAAGTAAAATGGGAGCCTTCTTCACTCATAGAGCTGAATGGAAATGAATACACAGTGTACCAAAACCTACAGGCTGCAATAAAAATAGTCCTAAAAGAAGAGTTGGCTGTTGTATCTTAACTTAAATATCAGAGAAATCGCTAATAAAAATGTATTGTACCTTAGGGTTATGGAAAAACAAGAATAAATCAAACCCTAAAATTAGCAGCCAAAAGAAATCATGAAGATATATCTCTTGTCTGGATCTCCCTTTCCCTGCACCCAGCTCCCTTATGTGTGGGCATGTGCATGTGTGTGTGCATGCGTGTGTTTACATGTGTGCATATGCATGAGAAGGCCAGAAGAAGCTCTCTAGTGTTGTTCCTCTTGATCGCCTTCCACTTTGTTTTTTGGGGCAGGGTCTCTCGCTGACCTGATGCTCATTAATCTGCCTATTTCTGTCTATTGCTTTCTCCCAAATCTGGGATCACATGCACATGCCTTTATACCTGCTTCTTTCACATGGATTCTGGGGATTTAACTTGAGTCCTCATACTTCTTCCACAACTGTCCCCTCAGCCTTGTCAATAATATTCTTACCAAGGAGTTGTGCGAGAATTATTAATAAAATAATGTCAGCCCTTTCCCACCTGAAGTCAAAAGGGGCTGACAAAAATATTTACCACTAAACCAAGTGTTCAAAATGTTCCTGTGTCAACTTTCACAAGTAGCTTAATTTCCTTTACATTTTTAGTAATACTGATGTCAATACCGTTCTAACTAATCCACAAAGGTCATCTCACTTAATGTTTAAAGCAACAGTCAGTATAAAGTGGATACTGTTGTACACTTATGTATCAAGGATTTGAGTGGACCTGGTGTTATATAGTTGCAATACCAGTGCTCCAGAGGCAGAGAGAAAAGAATTATGAGTTCAAGGACGTCCTCAGCTACATGCTAAGTTTAAGCCACTCTGAGCTAAATGAGACTATTTCTAGAGGTGGGAGAAGAAAATGAGGAGGAAGGAGAGGAAGATAAAAAGGAAGAGGAGGATAAAGAGGAAGGGTTGAAAGAGAAAGAAATCCTACAAATGTCTTAACTGGAGATAAGTAAAGCAAGCCATGAATCCAGGTGTTCAGCCAGCTGGTCCAACTCCACAGCTGGGAGTTTCATTTTCTTTCATCTCTCCCTGTCAGTCTGAGAGCCTGTCTTCTTATTGTCAGTGGAGAAATGCAGAATATAAGAATAAAAGTTTATCGCATACATAGACCTCAGCTGGAATCTTACTGTTGTCAAAAGAAATTATTGATCAAACAGAAAGATTTGCAGTTACTAACAGTGTCGTCCTGTGACATCATGCAGAATCCCTTCATCAAAGCTGAGCCAACAGTCTTTGTGATGTTTGTCTATACTTAGTAGCAATTCCAAAAGTAATCTACCAATCTACTCACAAAGAATAAACTACAAGTGCCACATTGTTAATGCATGTTTAAACAACTGTTCTCTCTCCCACTCTCTCCTCTCTCCCTCCCTCCCTACCTCTTTCCCTCCCTCTCTTCCCCTCTCTCAATCCCTTTCTCAAAATGTGGCCTTATATGCCCATAAGGTCGTTGCAATATAAGGAAAGTAAGATGGGGTCATTCTGGAACAGAATGGCCTGTGATACACTGTGAGTGGCATCCGTACAAGAAGACACAGACATTCAGAAGAGGGGATGGTCGGACTCTTAAAGCTGGAGGATGTGGA
>NC_046164.1:11247388-11312388 GCF_011064425.1 Rattus rattus | reverse complement strand
ACTTCCACATTGCTGTTCGTCACCAAAGGATGTCAGGACTGGAACTCAAGCAGGGCAGGAAGCAGGAGCCGATGCAGAGGCATGGAAGGGTGCTGCTTACTGGCTTGCTCCCCTGGCTTTCTCAGCTTGCTTTCTTATAGAACCCAAGACTACCAGTCCAGGGATGGCTCCACCCACAATTGCCTGGGCCCTCACGACTCGATCACTAATTGAGACAATGCCTTACAGCTGGGTCTCATGGAGGCATTTCCTCAAGGGAGGCTCCTTCCTCTGTAATAACTCCAGCTCGTGTCAAGTTGACACACAAAACCAGTCAGTACAATGGCCATATCCGTTCTTTATGTTTCATCTGTGGCTGACGTGGTTTAAAGATGGCAGAGTTAAGTAGATACAAAAAAAGATTTTGTCATTCCCATAGCCTAAATATTTTCTGACCCGTTATAACGAAAGTTCCCCGTCCACTTAGAAGTCACCATCCCGAATCACGGATTTCCAGCCTGGAGCCCGCTGACCATCATTGACCTTGTGCTTTTCATAGATCCCCTCCTTCTGGAAGTCTCCTGGACTCTTATGTATAACACCGGAAACATAATTCACCTGTCGTGCCCCACGGCTTGCATCTCAAAGACTGGCCTCCGTATATATCTTAAATATCCTGTTGGAAAAGATGAGTGATTCGGACTCTAACCTCATTGGTTTTTGGTTTTGGTTTATCTCATCATCCTCTCCCCTTACTACGTTCTGATTAGCCCCACCATAATCCATTCTGTCACTAAAATGGGTGTGAAGGGTCTCCTATCTGGGCTATCCAGAGACCCCACCTCTGACCACTCCATTACCCTGGCCTGGGTTATCACAACCTCTTAGCCAGTCTTCTGCTCTTAATCATTGGGCTTTAAAGCAGTGAGATGTTTCAAGTCATAATTACATTATTTAACATTTAACATTATGTAAGTACTTCCCAGCAGCTTACTGCCAGGTTTCTGTACCTATTCCAGCCTCCCTCAGACCTGTGGGATAAGGTAGAAGGTGCGAATTCATCCGCAAAGGCAACAGAGGCTTACGTGGGTTTCGAGACTTGACAGTTATAGTCTGTAACTGGGTATACTGAGATATGAACTCTTTAGACTACCATTAATATCTAACATTTAAACTTTTCCCGTGAATATAAAGTTTTTTTCGCCATGCTTTAGAAATCCTGCTTACTTACAAACTCCGTATTGACTAAGGGCCAACGCTAATTCTCATGGCCACCAATCCTTCACTTTAAATAAAGCCCGATGCTAACTGGTATGGCCACCAAGCTTTCACATTTCCTTCTCATCACAGACTGTCACAAACCATATTTGAAGTGCACTGCTAGTTCACAAACACATGATACAATTCTGTAGCTAATATGCAGCCTCCCCTCTGCTCCCCGGTCCTCATTTCTTCTCTAGTCTTCCTAGAATAAGCAGCTCTCCTCCATTACTCCTGTAGTACTTTGGTCACACTGAAGGATAAGAGTTTAAAAAAACCCTACTCACAGCCAACCATTGAACTGAGAATGGGGTCCCTGTTGGAGGAGTTGGAGAAAGGATTGAAGGAGCTGAAGGGGCTTGCAACCCCACAAGAACAACAGTGCCAACAAACCAGAGTTCCCAGGGACTAAACCACCATTCAAAGCCTATACCATGGCTCCAGCTGCATATGTAGCAGAGGATGGCCTTGTTGGGCACCAATGGGAGGACAAGCCCTTGGCCCCGCCAAGGCTGGACCCCCCCGCCCAGTGCAGAGGAAGGTCAGGGCAGGGAGGCAGGAAGGGGTAGGTGGTTGGGTGGGGGAACACCCTCATAGAAGATGGGGAGGGGGGCTGGAGAGATGGCTCAGTGGATAGAGCACTGACTGCTCTTCCAGAGGTCCTGAGTTCAAATCCTGGCAACCACATGGTGGCTCACAACCATTTGTAATGGGATCCGATGCCCTCTTCTGGTGTGTCTGAAGACAGTTACAGTGTGCTTACATATAATAAATAAATAAATCTTTAAAAAGAAAAAGAATGGGGAGGGGGGATGACTTAGGGGTTTATGGATGGGAAACCAGGACAGGGGATAACATTTGAATTGTAAATAAAAAATACCCAATTAAAAACTCTACTATATTTAATTTCATTATCATATAAATATATTACTATATTTATACTATATTTAAGTGCACACATCCATGCACACTTGGAAAGGCTCCAGATCTTTGAAAGGGAAGACAATCTCCTCCACACACTGGGTGTTAGTACCCAGAACTTACGAAGTAATGAATTAACGCTGGCTGGGCTTTTCTCCCCAGGATCACACCTTTCCAATTCATTTTGCAATGGCTCTGTAGTGATCTTTTGGATTAGATCAGTGATTCCTTTCAGATGAATCCACAGTGTGTCCCCGTGTATAGGACTGAAAGGCTCAAGCTCCTTTGGATGGCATTTGGGACCTGCTACAGAGAACCATATCTTAGCTTCATTTTCAGACTGCTGTCTTCCCACACCCTGTACACAGACTAAGCATCGACATAATGAACCACTAGGACTTTGAGCATGCTTCTTCACCTTCCCAGAATGACTCTTTCCCCACGGTCCTCCTTGGAAACCTTGCCCCTTTCTGACAACCTCAGGTCAAGTGTCATCTACTCAAAGAATATTCCCCTGACAGAGTAAAGTCAGTACCTGTCATGTAAACCTCCATATAACAATACAGGGACAGCACGGTTAGCTCCTCTGACTGATTGGCTCAGAGTCCCTGCTCTGTGGAACTGTTGAGTACCTGTAAAAGCATGGTGGCACGTGTACTAGAATCTTCATCGTGGACAAAGGCCTACTGCCTGGTACTGGTCCTTCTGTTGATAACACATGAAACGGAGCAGTAGACTTATAAAAGATCTTTTTTGCAAGCAGAAGGCAGAACTGAGTGCACTTGCCTCCGTTGGAAGTTTTACATGAACTGTGGCCTCAGCTTGGAAGGACAACACATTGGAGATCCTCTTACTGGAAGCTCCTCGGTGATCACGGCAATTGGTTCTCTGATGGGATGGATTGAGGTATCCAGGAAGTCGCCACCCTGAGACTAAGTCTCTTCTGCATCTTAAACACTGCCTTCCTTGGTCTGAAGAGAGGCAAAGTTGGGTACAAGAGTAGATATGGAGTATACACTGTATTTTTTTTAAAACAATCTTCCATTTGTAAACTGGATAGGATTAATTAAATATTGAGACCATGCAGTCATACCCTTGTCATTCATTCAGGATTGGTTCTGAGCAATCCTCCCACACACAGATATCAAATTTCTTCAATATAAGTCAGAGAGAATTTGCCTTTAATCATGACATAACAAAAAAGAAATACGTTGATTTTCTGCTTTGCAGTGTTATATAAGATGCTGGAAGACATCTTAAGATGCAGGTACTCACAGCCAACCATTGGACTAAGCCCGGGACCCCAATGGAAGAGTTACGAGGAGGACTAAAGGAGCTGAAGGGGATGGCAATCCCATAGGAAGAGCATCAGTACCAATTAACCCAGACCCCTCAGAGCTCCCAGAGACTAAACCACCAACCAAAGAGTCTACACGGACCGATTCATGCCTCCCACTACATATGTAGCAGAGGATTGCCTTATCTGGTATCAGTGGGAGGGGAGGCACTTGCTCTGTGAAGGTTTGTTGCCCCAGCATAGGGGGACACTAGAGGGGTGAGTGGGAATGAGTGGGTAGACAGGGAAGGATCCTCAGAGAGGCAAAGGGGCCGGGTGGGGTGGGAGGTTTCATGGAGGGGAGACCAGGCAGGGGGATACCATTTGGAATGTAAACAAATAAAATGATTAATAAAAAAAAAAGACGCCTGACTTATGGAAGTATATTCAGCCCCCCCCATAGAAATAAATACTTTTAAAAGTTGTCTTTGCACTGAATATGGATATAGTTCTTTTCCTTGTAGTTATTCTCCAATGAAGTACAATGACTCAATTAGAATTTATATTTTATTAGGTATTATAACAAATTTTATAATTTAAATAATTATAGACACTACTTAAAGTATCTATCAGGGTTACTATCTCTGGGAGGCTTGCTCTTTTCTGTAGGGAAACAGAGGAGAAGTAGATCTGGGGGAGAGGGGAGGTAGAAGAGAGAGGGGGGAAACTGTACTTGAGATATGTTGCAAGAGAAAAGAATAAAAATAATTTAGAAGTATGATATGGAGTTCAGGGAAGTGGCCTTAAGGAAACTGGGACCTCTAAACTAAATATTACTATCTAGACAAAAATATGTATACATACATACATACATACATACATACATACATACATACATACATACGGATCGTATGTGTTGTATGTGCCATATGTAGACATTATACTAAAACACAGTTTATTTCACCAGAAAATGTCTAACTTTTAATTATAAAGAATGTATTGTTGCGTGACACTGTTTTTGGAGAGTTGTGAACAATGGTCCACTCACCCAAGTGAACCCACAACAGGCCCATGTACAGACTCCACCAAAGTCCCACTTATAGAGTCAAAGGGTTTTTTGTTGGTTACTTACAGGAAATATAGGTGAGGGGTTATAGGAGCTTAAGAGACTTTAAGTCAGCAGCATGAATAAAGCCCACTCCAGCATGGGGGACAGCTCACAAAGGTGGGAAACCTGGAGCCTGCTGCATAGTCTGCAAAATAGGAAGTATCTTTTCTGGGTGGCCAAGTTGGTCTGAGCCCCTTCCAGGAAGCTCCCTGGTCTGTGTTTCCTCCAGGCAACTTCCCTGATCACTGCTTCTTCCAGGCAGCTGAGTTTCTCTGAGAGTGACTTGAAACAGTCTTTACCGGTTCTATACTCTTAGAGAAGGAGGGTTCTAGTGAATCTGGTCAGTTTCAGGGACTTCCTGAAGGTATTTTGAGTTGCTTACTTCCTGTTTTAATGAGCTTCCTATCTTAGTGAGGATGGAATGTTCCAACTTAGAAAGAAACTGCCTCCCAGTACACGTGAAAATGCCATTTAAGCACCATGAAAACTGAGTGATAAAAAATAACAAAAGCCCAGATATTTAGAACCCTAAGGAAATCAAGGCACTTTATCTGGAACCATGCAGCACTGGGGACTGACAGAAGGTCACACATGCAAGAATGTGTCTACAGGTCATGAGTCACTTTTTGAAAAAAAGACTTTAAATTTGGGGGGGAACATGTAAGAAGCAATAAGGAAGGAGAGATGGTTCCACAGTTAGGAGTACACACTGCTGTCACAGAGGACCTAAGTTCAGTTCCCAGCACCCAAACCTCAAGGCTCAAAATCACCAGGGCCAAGGAGTCTACAGCATTCCTTGGGCAACTGTGCTACTTACCCCACATAGACATCCATGCATGCATGCATGCTCTTAATTTAAAGTACAAAAATAAATCTTAAAACAGGGTGAGTTTTGTTTAAAAATGTAACCAGTAAATTAAATAGAAATGCTTTTTTTTATTACATATACCCTACCATGTATCAGACATCATATTAACAGTTCATTTTCTCTCCGCCCCCCACCTCCCTCCCTCTCCCTCAACTTCCTCTGTATTTCCTCTTCCTCTCTCCATTTCTTATCTAGGCGAGAGAAATTTGGGGAATAACTAAGTAGAGATCCAGGTATCAAAAGCCTTAATGTTTGTCCCCACAATAAGCCTCCACTCCACTGCTTGCTGGCACCTAAGCCACATAAGCTTTGACCTAAAAGGGATCACAGCAAAAAGACCGTGGACGTGGCCTAACTGTTGCAGTCATCAGCTCTCTGCAGCTGTGTCACCTGCAGAAAACCTGAGCAACCTGCACAAGATCAGACCAGTCATGGCCTCATCATTAAGAGAGAGGAAAGGTCTGTGAAGCTGTCTCCCTCCCTGGGGAACTAGTGACAGTTAACGGCCACTGGAAGAGGGGGGTCATTTTCTTCTGTGGTGATCAAACTACTGAGTCACACACAATACAGATGTGGAAGTAGGCGAGGAGACTTACTGAGAAGAGACGGGGTATAGGAGAGCGTTATGGACGTGGAAAAGACAAGTTTATCATGGACGGAAGTGTCAAAGACTAAAACTAAATCTTTTTCTTCTTTTTTTTTTAGTGGATATTTTTTATTTACATTTCAAATGTTAACCCCTTTCCTGGTTTCCCCTTCAGAAACCCCCATCCCACTCCCCCCTCCCCTGCTTCTGTATTCTGGGCAACTTCAGAGCTTTATAGGGAATGTGCCAAACAGACAATGGCTCTAACCACCACCAAAGAACAAGTATTTGTCACCTGATTTTCCATTCATTGGCTGAGAGATGCACTTATTCAGTACTGTCTGTAGCCACTCAGTAAATACCAGTGTGCACATCATTGGAGTAGTGGGGGAAAGCAGTTGTTAAATGCTACCAAAAACCACACTACTTTTTTTCTTATTTCATAGTATAATTTATTTTTTATTGGATTTTTTAATTTACATTTCCTGGTTTCCCATCCATAAACTCCCTATCCCATCCCTCTTCTCCTTCTTCTATGAGGGTGTTCCTCCACCCTGCTTACTGCCTCTCTACCCTGACATTTCCCTACACTGGGTCATCCAGCCTTAGCAGGACCAAGGGCTTCTCCTCCCATTGGTGCCCAACAAGGCCATCCTCTGCTACATATGTGACTGGAGCCATGGGTCCCTCCATGTGTAGTCTTTGGATGGTGGTTTAGTCCCTGGGAGCTCTGATTGGTTGATATTATTGTTCTTATGGCATTGTGAAGCCCTTCAGCTCCTTCAATCCTTTCTCTAACTCCTCCAATGGGGACCCCATTCCCAGTTCAATGGTTTACTGCTACCATTCACCTCAGTGTTTGTCATGCTCTGGCTGAGCCTCTCAGGAGAGCTGTATCAGGCTCCTGTCAGGATGCACTTCTTGGCATCAGTAATAGTGTCTGGGTTCAGTGGCTGTATATGGGATGGATCCTCAGGTGGGGCAGGCTGTGGATGGCCTTTCCTTCAGTCTCTGCTCCAATCTTCTTAAAGGCTACTATGAGCACTGGATTTGAGAACTGAGCAAGAGAGTCTTGCTATCCGGAGTCTTGGGAGTTCTCAGCTCCTCCACTAAGGATGTGCTAGCTGGGCAGGTGGCCATTGCCTTGGGCTCTGGGTCTCTGCTGTGTGCTGCTGAGATCTACACCTTGGCTCTCCTATTCTCCCGTTCCTATTTTGTTAATCTTAGAATTTAAAATTTAACTCCTGATTCTTCATAGACTCTATACCTTGGCCTTTCTTCATACTTATATAACACATCTTGGGTCTTAATTTAGTTCCAATTTGAGTTTCAATCCTACTGTAAGGGCAGATGAAGGATCCACTGTTGTGAGAGGACTAAATGAAGGGTCAAAAGCCCTGTGGCCACCATCCCTCTCCCAGGAGCCTCTGCTATCTTCTGCTGTCACTCTGTGTTCTGGGAATGACTGGAACCAGAAGAAAATTATATGATTAATAAGAAAGCAATGGGCTGTAGCTGCTACAATACCACCAGAGAAACCTTCTGTAGCTTAGTTTCTGGCTTATTCACACCAAACCGGACAAGTACCCGTGACAGTGATGTGGAAAACTCTACTCAGGTTCTATCTGCTTCTGGGTGATGGGTGCATTTGGAACAACCGGTAATTCCTGGGTCTGTCTTCCATGGAACATGTGAATAAATCCCTTCTATTTGAGGGAAGGGTGTCCCACCTACCAGTTATTAAGGCACTGAGGCTGAGACACCGAACCCGGGAGCTAGGAGCTTGCCCCTGTGTCCCAATCCACACCCACTCCAGCAGGGATTTCCAAATGATAACAGCTCCAAAGGGTGGCAACCAAGCCAGACCAGGAACCTGAACGTGGTTTGCCCAGCATGGGGGCGGTGGGGTGGTCTTATACTCCTGGAATAACAGTGAATGGAATCTAGAATAATTCTTTACTACCAACTGAGTTAACCCTCTGTTTTCAGCTGTGTCTGTGGGGTGCATGGGTGTAGATCTGACACCATAAGCAAAGGTTGGTGCAGTCAGCTCAGAGAGGCCAATGGGTCAGAAGGCAGAACGGAGGGCCCACCCTGAATGAACCAGAGAGAATGAGCTCCCAGAGGAACCTACTAGTGGTCCTCAACGTTCCTAAAGCTGTGACCCCTTCCATACAGTCCCTCGTGTTGTGGTGACACCCAAGCATAAAATTATTTTCAGGGCTACTTCATGACTGTAACTTTGCTACTGTTATGAATCATAATGTAAGTATCTGTGCTTTCCCATGGCCTTCAGCGACCTCTGTGAAAGAGTTGTTTGACCCTCAAAAGGGGTAGCAACCCGCAGGTTGGTCACCACTGTCCTAGATGGAGTCACAGATATTTGACGCGTCCGGATGCAGCCTCTAGGGGCCACTCAGAGCTAATCACCCAGGCTCATTAAAAGAGAAGGTGGAATTCAGCCAACCTCCAAGACAAATCCACGCTAAATTGATAGCATTTAAAGGCTCTGCTTGAACACCACTCAGAGGACAATCTCAGCCCAGCATGCAGCCCCATTCCACACCCCTGTCCCATGCTGACTCCAGGGCCCAGGCTGCTGGGAGAACACCACCACGCAGGGCTGATAGCTGAGTAAAGTAACTGAAGCCATTACTGAAGAGCCAAGCGATGTCCTCATGTTTTGTCGTCCCTGCGGTTCAATCACTCCGAAGGCTCTCTTAATTCACGGGAATAAAACAACGGAAAGGAATGGTCCATTTAGCACAGCAGCAAGCAGGCTTTTTTTCCAGGCACTCAACCACTTTGTCGGTGGTGGGAGCCAATTGCCTTCGCAGAAGTCAATCAGTTAATCACCCACAAAACCCCAGGAGGACAGGAGGCAGTTTAGTGAGCGTGTGCTCAAGAGCAAACCCTGCTGAAGAACTTAAGCAAGGCACCTCACAGACTGAGCAAACCTTGCACACGCCCCGGGAGCTGCAAGGACAAAGGGGGACCCAACTGGACCAAGCAAAAGGAATCTGGCAGCTTTTCTCTCACAGACAGCCCCAGCCTTGACTTGGCATCAAAATCATCACACAAAAGCAAGCCACCATCTTTAGACCCAGTCAACTTGGGGCAGGGTTGTCGCACTGCCTCCTGCCTCCAGTGCAGCCCTTTGAATAGCTGGGACAATATCTTATCTGTAAACACACCTCCAGTTCCCCACACACTTGAGTGACTTACCACAGGAACACAGCACGCACCTGACAGAGCTTGCACTCAAAACCACTATTGCTCAGGTGACCCACAGGTTTTTACGTTTCCATTGTTGAAGGGCTGCAACGTGGCCTTTCTCTGTACATACGTAGATACTACGGTAGTGAACAGATCAAGGGACTTGATATGCCCATCGCTTCAAATGTTTTTATTTTGGAAATGTTTAAAATCTTTTTCATCTAAGAGTCAATGTGACTACAGCTGTAGCAATGTGTCATTGTCCCCAAATGGATGGTAACTTGGCTGACAGGTGAGAGAGATGGGGCACAGTGCACTTAGGATTATGACTAGAATGCTCCCTATTGAACAAATCTTCAAAGAGCCATTCACTGTAACATCTATTCGATTCATCTGTATTTCCCATCAGTCTCTTACCATGTTATTGAAAGAATTTAATAACGGTTTGCCCACTGAAAGGAGACCACTGTGAGTCTGCACTCACCACAGATTCCAGAGCCATCCTGGCCCATCACAGTTCATCATAGCAGCCCCAAGCTCCACACTGGCCTTTAAAGTCCCAGGCCAGTGCCCATAGTCCTAGTACCTAGGCTGAAACTCACAGACAAAGGCTCCAGGTCACATCCACTAACTCAGCCTTACACTTGCCCTGTAGGCCAATGCCTCAGGCCGAGCACATTTTATAGGTGAGTTCCTTAGCCTCATGTACCAAATTGGGATGGACTAAGGACATCAATGTGTGTCTTAGTTAGGGTTTTACTGTAGTGAACAGACACCATGACCAAGGCAAGTCTTATAAAAGGACAACATTTAATTGGGGTGGGCTTACAGGCTCAGAGGTTCAGTCCATTATCATCAAGGCAGGAGCATAGCAGCCTCCAGGCAGACATGGAGCTGGAGAGGCTGAGAGTTCTACATCTTGTTCCAAAGGCAAACAGGAGAAGAGGCAGCTAGAAAGAGGATGTTTTTTTCTCCAACAAGGCCACACCTACTCCAATAAGACCACACCTCCTAACAGTGCCACTCCTTAGGCTAAACATATTCAAACCACCACAACGTGAAACAGAAAATTCTTCCAAAAAGTCTAGAGAATTACAGACTATCTTCTCGGAATAACTACCCAGCTAATGAAGTAACTTCGGTGTCTCTTGAAGTATTACCATACTTTTTTTTTTGGATAAAAATACCTTTTGCTTTTTAATGCAACCATTTTGTCTTGAAAAACTAAACCTGGTAAAGAGTAATTATTACAGCCACTTGGTATCTTAAGAAGATGCCAAAAACAAATGCTTCTAGAGAAAAAAAAATAGCATCTTTCCACGAATGGTGCTAGTATAATGGTGTCTGTATGTAGAATAATGAAATGAGACCCATATCTATTACCTTACACAAAAATCAACCCCAAGTGGACCTATCTGAATCTCAAGGGGAAACCGGAAACACCAAACTGCTAGAAGAAAACATAGGCAGTGCCCTACATGATGCAGGGATGGGAGAGGACTTCCTGGATAAGACTTCCTTTACCCAGGAATCAAAGTGAACAAGTGATAAGTGGGACCTCACAAAGCTACAAAGCTTCCATCCAGCTAAGGAAATAACCAATCGAACTAAGTGAATAGGAAGCCCACAGGGTAGGGAAGAATATTCCCATCTAACACCTTTGATAGAGAATTTTACCAGCTGGCTTTAGGTCGACTTCACACAAGCTAGAGTCCTTTTGGAAGGGAGAACCTCAATTGAGAAAGTGCTCCAACCGAATTGGCCTGTGGTACAATTTCATGACTGACAGTTGATGTGGGAGGGCTCGGTTCACTGAGAACACAGCCACTTTTGGGTAGGTGATCCTTGGTGCTATTTAAAAAAAAAATCGAGTGTCTAAACAAATCATGAAGGAGCAAGATGGTAAAAAAAAAAAAAAAAAAAAAAAAAAAAACAAAAAAAAAAAACCTCCATGACTTCTTCTTAAGTTCCTGCCCCAGGTGCCTGCCATGGATTTCTGCCTTGACTGCTCTCGGTAATGGAATATGACTTAAAATACAAGCAGTGCGGAGGCAGAGGCCAGCAGAGTTCTATGAGTTCAAGGACAGCCTGGTCTACAGAGCAAGTTCCAAGATGACCAGGGCTACACAGAAAAACCCTGTCTTAGAAAACAAATTAAAAAAAATAACAAACAAACAAAAAGAATGTAAGCTGAAATAAACTCTTTCCTCCCCAAGCTGCTTTTGGTCATGGTATTTCATCACAGCGATAGAAACCCCAAGTAAGACCAAGATTAGTATACAGAGAATATGAGAATAAACAAAGAACTCAAAAATAAAGACTCATGAAAACAAACGACCCAATTAGAAAGTGGGCTAAAGATCTGAATAGAGTACTCAAAAGAAGAAATAAAAATGTCTAAAACTTAGCCCAAAAATTGTTGAACATTGTTAGCAAATAGATAAGTGCAAATTAAAACTAGCTAGAGATTCCCCTTTATTCCAGTCAGAATGACTGAAATCCAGGAAACAACTGACAACCAATGCTGAGGACGATGTGTGTGTGTCAGTGTGTGTGTGTGTGTGGGGGGTGACCCTTTACGTGCTGTCGATGGAATTGCAAACTCATGTACCCGCATTGGAAATCACTGGGAAGAACCCTCAAAACACTAAACTAGATCTGACATGTGAGCCCGCTAAACCACTCACTGACCGATGCCCAGAAGACCCAACAGCCTGCCCCACAGACACATGGGCATGTGTCCGCCATGTTGTTCACTGGTGCTCCATTCACAGTAGCAGGGAAGCTGCAGCCACCCAAATGTCACTCAGCCGGTGGGTGTGTGGATGATGAAAACGTGGTACATGTACACAGTGGAGTTCCACTCAGCTGTCAAGAAAATAAAAGCGGGAAATTTGCAGATAAAAGGATAAAGTCAGAAAATATTAATATGAAGTAACCCAGACCCTGAATAACAAGTGCTATGTGACTCTTTGTTTTTGAGTTCTTCGTATATTCTGAATATTAATCCTGGTCTTTCTTGGGGTTTGTAGGGCTGTGATGATACACCATGATCAAAAGCAACTTGGGGAGGAAAGCGTTTCACTCAGTTGGAAATGATAGATAGATAGATAGATAGATAGACAGAAGACAGGTGATTGATAGATGATAGATAGATAGATAGATAGATAGATAGATAGATAGATAGATATTCACTCAATTGGAGATATATGTATATATGTATATATCTATATGTATATATATGTGTGTGTATGTATATACAAACACACACACACACACACACACACACACACACATTCAGTATATAATTTAGACGTGCAGTCTAAGGATGCTTTTCAGACCCCAAACCAAATGAAATCTACCACCGAACAGACAAGTCTACCTCTGTGAAAATTAATTGCTACAATTTCTTTGTGTCATTTCATTGTTTAAGAGGTTAACCTTTTCCCTACCCCGCCCCTGAAAGCCAACCATTAATCTTCAGATGATATAAATGGGCTTTTTTTTTTCTTTCTTCATTTTAAAATTCACTTAAGGAAAGCTTGGCAGAGAGAGTCGCACCCGTCCCTATGTAATGTATAGGGGGCTGCCTGGGAGAATGGCTGTTGACTTTTAAGATAAGAGCTCTTAAGGATTTTTAAGTCATCAGGCAGCAGTCGTCAGAACAAATAAATGAGTGCCTGCCGCTTCTCCGGGCAGGATGTGCTCCGTGACCTATCTTTTCTGTGACCTACAAGGCTTTAGGAGAAGAGACTCTGAGCTTTATTGGCAGTGCCACTATTAGACAGACTTCCCTCTCTCTCCCAGGCTCTTCGGGGGTCAGCCTGAAAGTGAGCATTAAGTGAATGGCTAATGGAATTAAGGGTATAATAATAGAAGGATATAGTGAGACAATTGTATTAACAAGGAATAAATCATGTTGAATGTAAGGTAAGTGTTTTTTAATTGATTGATGGGAAGGATGCTCCACAGGTTTTGTCGGGGACCAGCAGCCATTTACCTCCTCATCTATAGTAAAAAGCCAAAATGTAGGGAAAAAGATAAGGAAATTATGCGAGGGGGGAAGATAAATTATTCAGAGAAGATGGCCGTTTTGTGCTGACATCACTAATGTGAAAAGGCACTAAATCTTTGACACTGGCTTCATTCCTTGGTCGCTGTGGGCTGAAATAGCATTTCGTTCCCGAGATAAAAACTGAACTGTCTACTCATCGTGCTTCTCCGCACGCCCTAGATGGAAGCCAAAATGCCTGGACACCTGAAAACACCACAGACATTGCCTCCCATGAGGCCGACTCTGTACTCGGAAAGCTGCGCCCCAGCTTGTGCTGCTGCCCCTCCCTCTGCTGCTGCCCCCTCCCTCTGCTGCCGCCCACGCCTGTGCTGCCGCCCCCGCCTGTGCTGCCGCCCCTCCCTGTGCTGCCACCCACGCCACAGTTCCAGGTGCCCCACATCCACCTGGCAAAGTTCATGTGTGGACTTCAGGGATGGGGTGGTTAACTAGAAAGCATTTGAAGTAAAATTGATGCTGAAGCAAACAGGGTGTATTACAGGATGGGAAGTTGAGGCAGGAGGACAGTACGTTTCTAGTCAGCTGGGCTATGTAGTGAAGTCTTGTTTGATAAGAAAGATTGGATGGAAAAGATGGAAGGAAAAATGATGAAATGGAGGGAGGGAGAGAGGGAGGGGAGGAGAGGAAGGAGAGAGAGGGGAGGGAGAAAGGGAGAGAAGGAGGGAGGGAGGGGGGGAGGGAGGGAGGGAGGGAGGGAGGGGGAAACACAGCTTTTAGAAATTCTTACAGTTACCAGATCTTGAGTCTGCCTCCTAATATATCCTATGCAAGCTTTCTCTCCTGTTCTTCTTACCGCTTAGTCACGGGTTCAGCCCATTCCACACCAGGCACAGCATTCTCACTTAAAATTAGGGTGTGAAGGAAGATGAGTTGATTCGAATTGTATGAGAGAAGCCATTGCTCTTTCTAAAATTCCTTACGAGTTGTTTTTGCTCCCTGCACACACACATGCATGTGCACACACACATGCACACATACATATATACGAACATACAAACATGCACACACATATAGACAGACACACACAGAGACATACAGACACATGAACACAGACACATACACATACTCATAGACATACACACACACACACACACACACACACACACACACACACACACACACCGGTTTGGGTTATCCCCTCACTGGTTCATAAGCCATCATCCAGAACACTTTTCTCCATATCACTGCAAACAACACATAATAAAGCTATCTATCAAGAAACCTAAACTTCTTCAAAATCTCCAGCCTTTACCAGTTCCCTTTTCCTCCCAGAAGTAGATTTGTAGTAAAGCGTGGTGCTTTCTCCTTTGACATTACTCTCAGAAGGAAATGGACCTGACCACTCCTGCACACCTAGCCTAGGCCAAATATCATGCTGAACACCCAATATTATTTGAAATTTAGTTTCCACAACTATGCTTTGCAACAAATACGATCGCACTCATTTCACAGGTAAGGAAAAACAAGACATAGAGTGAACTTGACTAAAAGATTCAGTCCCTACCCCATCCCTTACAGGATGAACAGTTCACACTCTCTATGGACTCACCTGATCCTTGAATTTGGCCCTTGCACTGTATTTGTGCCCAAGGCCAGTGAATGTTCCAACTAGTACTACTTATCCCACCTCTGTCATATAAGATTAGTCATTTTAGACATCCCCTTGGCTCCATAGCCTGGCCCACAACTCCA
Source organism: Rattus rattus (assembly GCF_011064425.1). Lineage (NCBI taxonomy): Eukaryota > Metazoa > Chordata > Mammalia > Rodentia > Muridae > Rattus > Rattus rattus. The sequence goes on along the minus strand of NC_046164.1, from coordinate 11,297,410 downwards.
TAAGAAGAAGCCTATTTTACCAGAAGCCACACCAGCACTAGGGACCCCAGGTACCTGGAAAATCATAGGACACAACGGTATCCAGAACTCCAGAAGCCATGCCAGTTCCTAGAACCTCAGAACCCCAGAGGCAATTTGAACATCCAAAACCCCAGAAGTCACACAAGTCACCAAAACCCCACCAGAGACATACGGCTGCTTCTGAAGTCCTGCTGGTCACCAGAATCACAGGCCTTTGAGGCCGGAAGACCAAAGGCCAAAGACCAGAAGAGGAAACAGAAGCCAAGGGTGAAAAACATCCGTCCAACAAAGATAAACTTAGAAATTGGCACTTAGAGCTATAATAGCAACAAAGGCAGATGACAAGAGGCCAGCATAAGAACACAATCAACCAAGTGAAAGGTCTGTAAGATAAGAACTTTGAGTCCCCGAGGAAAGAAACTAAAAAGGACATCAGAAGATGGAAAGATCTCCCATACTCATGGATAGGTAGGATTAACATAGTAAAATGGCCATCTTACCAAAAGCAATCTACAAATTCAATGTAATCCCCCATCAAATTCCAACACAATTTTCATAGACTTTGAAAGAGCAATTCTCAACTTTTATATAGAAAAACAAAACCCCAGGATAGCCAAAATGATCCTGAACAATAAAAGGACTTAGGGAGGGATCACCATCCCTACACTACAGAAGCAATAGTGATAAAAACTGCATGGTAGTGGTACTGAAACAGACACATTGATCAATGGAATCGAATCAAAGACCCACAAATGAACCCACACACATATGGACACTTGAATTTTTTTTTATAAAGAAGCCAAAACCATACAATGGAAAAATGAAAGCATCTTCAACAAATGGTGCTGGACTAACTGGATATCTATGTCTACATGTAGAAGAATGAAAATAGATCCATAGTTACCAGCCTGAAGAAAAGTCAAGTCCAAGTGGCTCAAGGACCTCAACATAAAACACTCAATCTCACAGAAGAGGAAGTAGGAGATACCCTTGAACACCTCTTGTAGACGGACAGGAACCCCAGTGGAGCAATAGAGACACCAACCTACCCACAAACTTTCAACCTAAAAATTTGTTCTGTTTACAAGTAATGTAGGCATGGGGAAGGGAGTAGAGACTGAGGGAATGGCCAACCTGGCCCAGCTTGAGACCCATCCCATAGGCCAGCACCAATCCCTAACACTATAAATGATGCTCTGTTATGCTTGCAGACAGGAGCAAGCATCTTCTGAGAGGCTCCACCCAGCAGCTGATTCAGAAAAGTACAGACACTCAGAGCCAAACAGTGGATGGAGTTCGGGGACTGTTACAAAAAAAATAGGGAGAAGGATTATGGGCCCTGAAGGGGATAGGAACTCCATAGGAAGATCAACAGAGTAAAACTAACCTAGACCCTTGGGACTCTTGGAGACTGAACCACCAGCCCAAAGGACATACACAGGCTGGACCTAGGCCTTCCCATTCATATGTAGCAGATGTGCAGCTTGACCAGGTCCTGGACAACTGGAATGAGAGCTACCCCAAAGCTGTTGGCTGTATGAGGGCTATGTTCTACTAGCTGGGCTGCCTTGTCTGGCCTCAGTGGCAGAGGAAGTGCCTAGCCTTGCAGAGATCTGAAGTGCCAGGTAGGTGTGATACCCAGGGGGCCTCCATCCACTCAAAGGAGAAGGGAAGTGGGGAAAGGGGGAAGGATTGTAGAAGAGGGTGACCAGGAGGGAGACTTTGAGTGGAATTTAAAGTCAATAAGTTAAAAAAATTATAAAAGAACACAATCAAAAACACCCAGAGCAGTATGGCAGCACCAGAGACTGGCTATCCTGCTGCAGCAAACCCTAGGTATGCCAACACAGGTGAAGTGCAAGAAAATGACCTTAAATCCAATGGTATGAAGAGGATAGAGGCAATGTAAAAGGAAATAAACAAATCCTTTAAGGGAATCCAGGGGAAAAACAAACAGGTAAAAGAAAGAATAGATCTATTCAAGACCTGAAAATGGAAACAGAAGCAATAAAGAAAACACGGAGAGAATCTTGGAGATGGAAAGCCTAGGTAAGCAAGCAGGAACTACAGAAGCAAGCATCACCAACAGAATACAAGAGATGGAGGAGAGAATCTTGGGCATAGAAGATATGATAGAAGAAATCGATACAGTCGGCAATGAAAATGTTAAATCTATAAAGTTCCTAGCACAAAATATCCAGGGAATCTGGAACACTGTGAAAAGACCAAGCTTAAGAATAATAGGAATAGAAGAAGAGTCCCAGCTCAAAGGCCTGAAAACTAGCTGCAACAAAATCATAGAAAAAATCCTAACCTAAAGGATATGCCTAGAAAATTAAAAGAAGCTTACAGAATACCAAGTGAACTGGACTAGAAAAGAAAGTCCTGCCACCACCTAGTAATGAAAAACACTGAACGCACAGAACAAAGAAAGGATATCGAAAGCTGTAAGGGAAAATGCCGAGTAACATATACAGGCAGACCTATCAGATTACATCCAACTTCTCAACAGAGACTCTAAAAGCCAGAAGGGCCTGGACAGATTTCTTACAAACCCTAAGAGACCAAAGATGCTAGCTCAGACTACTACACCCAGCAAAACTTTTAATCACCATAGATAGGGGAAGAAGATATTTATGACAAAGTCAAATATAAATAAACAAACCCAGACCTACAGAAGGTACTAGAAGGAAAACTCCAACCCAAGGAAGTTAACTATACCCAAGAAAACAAAGAAAATGAATAATTTCACACCAGCAAAACCCAAAGAAGAGAAACACACACAACAATAGTAACTAACAGTCATTAGTCATTAATACCTCTCAATATCAAAGGACTCAATTCCCCCCAAAAAAGACACAGGCTAACAGAGATGGATGTGAAAACAGGATCCATCCTTCTGCTGCATACAAGGAACATATCTTAACATCAAAGATAGACATTATCTAAGAGTAAAGGATTGGAAAAAGATTTTTCAAGCAAATGGACCCAAGGTGGTGTAGCTAACAAAATAGACTTCGAACCAAAATCAGTTAAAAGAGATGGGAAAGGACATTTTACACTCATCAAAGGAAAAATCAACCAGGGTAATGTCTCAATTCTGAGCATCTATGCCCCAAACATTAGGGCACCTACATTTGGAAAAGAAACATTAGTAAAGCTTAAATCACATATCAAACACCACACATTAATCGTGGGAGACTTCAACATCCCACACTCAATGGACAGGTCATCCATACAGAAACTGAACAATAATAATGGAGCTATCAGACAGTATGATAGCTACAAGATACTTCACTCAAACACAAAAGTATATACCTTCTTTTCAGCACCTCATGAAACTTTCTCCAAAATTGACCACATACTTTGTCACAAAGCAACAGATATAAGAAAATTAAAATAATCCTTTGTATCTTATGAGACTGCCATGGATTAAAGCTTGATTTCAATAACAGCAGAAAACCTACAAATTCATGGAAGCAGAACAACTCACTACTAAATATCCATTGGCTCAAGGCAGAACTAAAGAAAAAAATTAAAAACTTCCTAGAATCCAGTGAAAATGAAGGCAGAACATACTCAAACTTGGGACACAATGAGAGCAACATTAAGGCAAAAGTTCAAAACACTAGCTGCCTTCCTAAAGACATTTCATACTCAAAACCTAACAGCACATCTGAGGGCTCTAGAACAAAAAGAAGCAAACATACACAAGAGGGGTAAATGGCAGGGCTGAAATCAATAAAATAGAACGAGAACAATATAGAAAATTGATGAAACAAAGAACTAGTTCTTTATGAAATTCAGCAAGATAGACAAACCCTTAAGCTAACAAAAAGGCAGAAAAAGAATATGCAAATTAACAAAATCATAAGTGAAAGAAAGAACGAAGCAACAGGCACTGAGGAAATCCAAAGATTCATTAGGTCATTCATCAAAAACCTGTGCTCCACAAAATTGAAAATCTAAATGAAATGAACAAATTTCTTGATAGACAACACTTAACAAAGTTAAACCAGATCAGGTAAACAATTTAAATATATTTATAACACCTAAAGGAATAGAAATAGTCACTAAAAGTCTCCCAACCAACAAAAGCCCAGGCCCAGATGGTTTTAGCATGGAATTCTACCAGACTTTCAAAAGATAGCTAATACCAATACTCCTCAAATTATCCCATAAAATAGAAACATATGAAACATTGTCAAATTCATTTTATGAGGCCACACTCATCCTGATATCCAAACCACACAAAGACTCAAGAAAAAAAGAGAATTATAGACCAATTTCCCTCATTAACATTGATGCAAGAATATTCAATAAAATACTTACAAACCAAATCCAGGAACACATCAAACAGAACCTCCACCATGATCAAGTAGACTTCATCCCAGGGATGCAGGGATGGTTCAACATATGAAAATCTGTCAGTGTGATCCACCATATAAACAAAGTGGAAAAAAACATGTGGTGATCTCACTAGATGTTGAAAATGCCTTTGACAAAATCCAATACCCTTCATGATAAAATCCTTGGAGAGGTCAAGGATACAGGCACATAATAAAGGTAATATACACCAAGGCGATAGCCAGCATCAAGTTAAATAGAAACTCAAAGCAATTTGACTAAATTCTGTAACAAGGCAAGGCTATTGACTTGCTCTGTATCTATTCAATACAGTACTTGAAGTTCTAGCTAGAGCAATAAGACAAGTAAAGGAAATAAAAGGGATAAAAATTGGGAAGGAGGGCATCTCTACTTGTAGATAATATAATATATAACATATATATTACATATATATATATATGATATATATATGTAATCTCCCACAATTTCTACCAGAGACCTCCTACAGCTGATAAACACCGTCAGGGAACTGACTAGATACAAGATTAACTCAAAAAAGTCAGTAGACCTCCTATATATAAATGATAAACAGGAAACAGGCTGAGAAAGAAATCAAGGAAACATCACCCTTCACAATAGCCACACATAATGCAAAATAGCTTTGAGTAACTCTAACCAAGCAAGTAGGCCTGTGTGACAAGAACTTCGAGTCTTTGAAGAAAAAACTGAAGAAGATATTAGAATATGGAAAGATCTCCCATACTCATGGATCAGCAGGATTAACATAGTAAAAACGACCACCTTACCAAATGCAATCCATAGATGCAATACAATTCCCATCAAAATCCCAACACTGTGCTTCACAGACCTTGAAAGAAAAATACTCAACTTCATATGAAAAAAAGAACAAACAACTAAATAAAAACAGGATAGCTAAAACAATCCCGTACAATAAGAGGGCTTCTGGGGGTATCACCATACCTGATTTCAAGCGGCACAGAGCTACAGTAATTAAAAACCATGTGATATTGGCATATCTATCCAAAGATGCAGAAATAAATCCATACACCTACAGACACATGATTTTTGACAAATTATAGCCAAAACTATACAATGGAAGAAAGAAAGCGTCTTCAATAAATGTTCCTGGTCCAACTGGATGTTCACATGTAGATGAGTGCAAATAGATCCATATCTGTCTCTCTGCACAAAACTCAAGTCCAAGAGGATCAAAGATCTCAAACTGGATATACTAAATCTGATAGAAGATAAATTAGGGAACAGCCTTAATGCATTGGTACAGGAGATGAATTTCTGAGAACACTCATAGCACAGGCTCTAAGATCAACCATTAATAAATGGGACCACATGAAACTTAGAAGCTTCTGTAAGGCAAAGGAGACCATCGAAAGGACAAAATGGTAGCCTAAAGAATGGAAAAAGCTTCATCAGCTATACATCCAATGGAAAGCTAATTTCCAAAACATTAAAAAACCTCAAGAAACTAGACATCAGAAAACTAAATAATCCAGTTTTTAAGATGGTGTATAGATCTAAACAGAGATTTCTCAACAGAGGAATCTCAAATGGCTGAGGAACGCTTAGAGAAGTGTTGAACACCCTTCGCCATCAAAGAAATGCAAATCAAAATGACTCTGAGTCTATCTTACGCGTGTTAGAATGGCTAAGGTCAAGCACACAAGTGACAGCTCGTGCTGGCAAGGATATGGAGCAAGGAGAACACTCTTCCATTGCTGCTGGGAGTGCAAACTTGTATAACCACTTTGGAAAATCAATACAGCAAGCGATTCTTCAGAAAACTAGGAATTGATCTATCTCAAGACACAGCTCTTCCATTCCTGGGCACACATCCAAAGAACACTCCATCTTACCACAAGGACCGCTGCTCAGCTATATTCATAGAAACGTTATATGTAATAGCCAGAAACTGGAAACAACCCAGATGTCCCTCGACTAAAGAATAGATAAAGAAAATGTGGTACATTTACGCAGTGGAGTATTACTCAGCTGTTAAAAACAATGACAACATGAAATTTCAAGCAAATGGATAAAACTAGATAAAAATCATCCTGTGAGGTAATCCAGACCCAGAAAGACAAAGATGGTGTATACTCACTCATGAGTGGACATCAGCTGTATAGGATAACCATGCTACAGTCCACAGACACCAGAGTTGCTAAGTAACAAGGAGGCTCAAGGGGGTCACATAAATCTCTTTAGGAAGGGAAAGTAGAATAAGCATCCTCAGTGATGGGCAGGTTGGGGGGACCAGGAACAGGAGAGATCAAGTTGGGGGAGGATGGAGGGAGAGAGTACTGGGAGAGACAACTGGGATTGGGCGGCGTCTCAGAGACAAGGTAGAAACCTACTGCAATGGAAATTCCCAGGAATCTCTGAAGACGACCCTAGATAAGACTGAATAGCAATGGGGGTATCTGTAGGTTGATGTCTTTATGTAGGTGAAGGCTGGCATAGAATGGGCCAAGGCCCATGATTGGACAGGAAAAAGTAAGGTGGGGACAAAGTTTTGGTAAGAGGAACAAAGGAAGAACCAAGATGGGGGCAGAGAAGGACGACCCAGATCAGTGTGGCCTTAAATGGCCATAGGTAGTTATGACCATTTCTTAAGGGATGGCTTTCTATAGGTCAAGTTATCCTATCTAGGTGGGTGGTTTATATCTTTACCAATTGGTTGTGAGTTTGTTGTGTGGACCTATTGTGGACTGAGAATTTAACATATAAATCTGATTGCTAAATTACAGCTTATTGAGTCTTGATTTTAACGGGTTACTAGAGTTGATACTAACACCACTAGGGGGCGGTTGCTAGGAGTGTGGGCATGAACTTGTAGGAGGGTATAACCTTTAGAGGATTTACATTAAACATTACGAAAATTGTTTACTCAAGTTTGATATGGCATCTAGAATCTTCTTACTCTAAAACATCAGAGTGTCGTGAGCCAATCTGGTTTTACGTCTGTGTGTCTGGTTGTTTCCTCATTGTTGGCAGCAGGTCTTCACCACGTCGTACCATCACTTCCTGTGTTTTACTTTAGCTCCAGACTGTCAGTACACTGTGGCCCGTCAAAGACAAAATCCTGGCAAGCTCTGACATATCCTAGTTTTTCCTTGAAATGGTTGGGTCTTTATTGTCTGAGATACAAGTTTATATAATAGTTTGCGACCTAAAGGCTTTGGTTTTCTGGCCTTCTTAAGATGTCTATGGCTGATTCCAACCACAAGAGATTTTGCCACGGCCAAAAGGAAGATGTGGAACGAAGAATTGAAATGCTGATGGTAGCAGTCTAAGCCCAGATGCTATTTTTAACCTAAAAACTGGGAAATCTTACTGGAATGTTTTTATATTTAATCCACAGGATCTGCAATGCCTCGTGGGTGATTGAAGTTGAGTCTGAAGCATTGAAAAATTAGTCCTGGTAAGCTAAATTTTCCAAATGGAAGGTGACGTGGAATAGAATGTTCTGGGATTGATACAGTGAATGGGGAGAAGAAGTAGGGAGGAATCCCCTGCATCGTCCGGTAGTTCCAATGGGGCATTGTGTTGTTTAAACCCTGCAAGAGTTGGCTTGTTGAACCATGAGTTCATAGAATAACAAGATTAAATTCACATGGTGATATATAGTAAATCTACTACGGTATTTCTATTATAGCCAAAGAATCCACAAATTGCATTTTCCATTAATACTATGTTGAGGACGCCATGCAGTGATTAAAATTGTGAACCTTAGAGCTAGCTTTGGCTCCAGTCACACTAACAACGTGAAGGTGGCCAAGTCCTTTAGCTTCACGGCCGTCCATCCTTCTTCATCTATGCAAGAAGATGGCAGTGGGTATCAATTTCACGAGTGATAAAAAGAATAAAAGTCATTCTAAGAGTGAAAAGCCCTTTAGACAATGTCTGTCATAAAAGTAACAGCTCAAAATTATAAACTGCATTTAAGTTAAATCATCAGGTTAGTTTTGTTTGGGCCATTTTAGTGTTCAATGCTGTTCTGTAGATCAGAGGAGCCACACACCATTTACCTCATTGCCAGGTTCACCCATAGCCTCTTCTCTGTCATTGGCTACAAGATGGTGGTTCAGACCTTCGAATAGAATTTACTTTATTACTACCTCCTAAAATGTTGTTTTGCAGGTTATTTCTTAGAGATACCACAGGAGGAGGGAAAGTCCCATCACCTAATTATCTAAGATGTCCAAGGGACCTCAATGGATACTTTGAATATTTTTCTATTGGGTTATTTGATATGGATACATATGTATGTGTATGTGTCTATATATACATATATATATGTGTGTGTGTGTATTTACACTAACGTGTACATATTTACTGTCTGTATATATGCTGATGTGCTCATACATTTCATGAAAAGTTAATGTTACATATATATTAATAGCATTAATTCCTCACGAAGTGAATGACTTGAAAATATTTTCTTCCATTCCACAGACTGTCTTCTAACATCACTGTTGTTCCCTCACTGCTGAGGAAATTTTTGGTTTTACGTACTATGATTTATTTTTATTTTTACCTTTGCTTCTCATTCCTTTGGATACCATGTCCAGTTCTTGCAATCATTACCCACACATATGTCACAGAGTGCTCTCCTCCCCCCTCCCCCCAATCTCTCACTCCCCTCCCCACTTTTGCTCTCTCTGTCCCTCTATCCCCCCTCCCTCCTCACCTATAAGCATTTGCCGTGTAGCACACAGTGGCTTCCATCAGTCCTGCTTTAGCCTGCCAAGTGCTGTGCCTCTCGTCCTGTGCTACCATGCTCACACTAGTGTTTTCTAAGTGAGTTTTAGGATGCATGCTTGAGGCTCACCCATCTTTACTTCCTCCCTGTGATGATGAAAAAGCAATGGCTCGGTTCTGCCTAGTTCTGGCTTTTCCAACACCATCCATGATGCTCACCTGCCCTTTGAGAGACAGTAACAAGTGTGCACGGATGTGCTCATTTCTAGACGTCCTGTCTGGTTCCAGTGGTCCATGTGACTACACTTGTTATAGTACCCCATTACTTCGGTAAGTATTCATTTTGTAATATAACTTGAAGTAAGGCGCCTGTGATCCCTTTAGCTTCTTCTTCCCCCAAAATAGCTTGGGCTATTTGAAATCTTTTATGGAACCAACTAATTTTAAGATTTTTTTTTCTCCTGTTAGGAATAGTGCCCTTGGCCCTTCCATATGACTGCACTGGATCTGTGGACTGAATCTACTGAGAAACTCACTGGTGGCCTCTCAGTGGATACGAACAGCCTGGCTTCTTGTACGATGGGTCTTTCTCTCCAAAATATATCTTGGTCTCAAGTTTTCAACAATTTGATTTTAATCTTTCTTGGTTAAATGGTTTTGTAGTTGGTCTGGAGAATTCTAAACTTCAGGTACTAAATTTCCATATCTCATCTCAGATCTGGGGAGGTTTTATGCCATAATTATTTAAAAGAAGAGGAGGAGCAGGAGGAGGGGAGGAGGGGGAGGAGGAGGAGGAGGAGGGGGAAGAAGAAGGGGGAGGGGGGAGGAGGAGGGGGAAGAAGAAGGGGAGGAGGAGGGGGAGGAATATCTTCCTGGCTCCCTACACTTCCATGATGCAAATGTTAATTCTCCTCTTGGCATCCCGTACCCCCATGGCCTTCTCCATCTGTTTTCAGCCTTTTCCAATATGGCGTGTCTAGGGAGTGCATCTGTCTGTCTTCTGTTGGGTCAAGCTTACCGCTGATACTTCCCACTGGATTTCCCATTTCAGTCATTTATTCTTCGCTCCTAAAAGCATATGGGGCTCTTCCCCAGGTTTCTATCTCCTTGCTGAACACCCTTTTCCTGAACTTGTTACTTTATCTACTTTCTTGTAGTTTAAATGAGCTCCCTTTAAAACATTATTAAGAATTCTTCATCAGGAAATTCACAGATCTTCATTTTTAGATCAGTTGCTAGAATACTGGTTTGCCTCTTTGATATTGCTAATCAATCTCTCTCTCTCTCTCTCTCTCTCTCTCTCTCTCTCTCTCTCTCGTGTGTGTGTGTGTGTGTGTGTGTGTGTGTGTGTGTGTGTTCTTTGGCATCTTTTGCTGTTGGCTTTGGTTTAAAGAAATCATTTGAGGCTGGAGAGATGACTCAGCAATTACGAGCATCAGCTGCTCTTCCACAGGACCCAGGTTCAATCCCCAGCACCACATGGTGGCTAACAACCATCTGTAACTACCACTTCAGGGCATCTGGAACCATCTTTGGGCCTCCACAGGTACTACATACATGTGGTGCACAGACATACAGACAGACAAAACACTTATAAATATAAAATAAAGGAATACGAAATTGTAAGGAATCAGTTATCTTCTCCTGTCTTTATTGGATGACTCAGAGAGAGGACAACGTTCTGCAGTCACCCCGCACAGGGATTCTGAGCCCCTTGCATGGTTTCTGTGAATATATCCGCTCCACACTTTTGTCTTCTCTCTTGAAGGTTTTAGAAGGGGTGGTTCAGAGTCTTCTATGTTTGCCTAAGGCAGTGCCTTGGAAAGTTCCAGTCTGTGTCAACTTGATCCTGTAGCATCAGATAATTGTTTGTATGTGATGCTTGCCTTGGCTCTTTGCAGGTTGAACTCATGTGTTCACACTGAGAGTGGGGCATAAGGTTTGCAGAGCATTTAGGATATCATGGTCCAGGTAAGGCACTTCTCTGCTCATGTATCCCCAGGTCATTCATGGGCAGACTCTATGGAGCAGCCAGGAGGGTCTGTGGCTAACCTCCTTCATGGCCTCTTCTGACATTTTAGACTTGCCAGTCACCTCAGCACACTAGGCACAGGAAACAAGAAAATCTACTCACCTCAGCTTTATATTTTACTCAGTTTTTTTATTAAAATAAACCATGGTTTTCTACTCCGACACAGGCAAGCTGCTTTGGGCAACATACCTCAATGTGCACCCACAAACAAAAATTGAGGTGCACTGAGATACTTAAGGTAATGTTCAGACAAAGACAGCGCTTTCTCAGTGGAGAAGATGGATGTAATGGGTATAACGTCAGGTCCAGCGATGAATGTCACAGTGGGTATCTAAAGCTTTCACTGGTGACTGGCGTGCAGCCATGCCAGCATTACCAACACAGGACTGGCTTTCAAATTGGCTTATCAGAAGAGAAAACCTTTTTAGCCCAATCATAAGAAGAGTATTGGTAAACAGGTCCGTAGGCAGAAATATGGCTAAATGATCAAGGTACTGTGGTATTCAGTTCAGATTGGACAGAAAAAGGTTTGGGTGGAGAAAGCAAGAATGTATCTCTCACATTTCTGGAGATAATCGGGCCAAGACCAAGGTACAGCTGGGGGTAGATTAGGTGAGGGTATACTCGGAGTCTCCTGATAGCCTCCACGTGACATACACAGAGACAAGGCCATAGCTCTGACGTCTGCTCATGTAGGGCATTCACCCCTTCATGGCTGTCCTCACGATTTCATGTAAACCCAATGAAGTCCCCTCTCCAAACACCACCACATCAGAGTTAAAGCGTCAACACAGGAAGTCTGGAGGAAGAGGGACATGGTCAGACCCCACTAATGATTGCCAAATGATACCATGGCCGGCATGCCTGTTTTTGTCTGTCTCAGTGAACTTTTCACTCTGCTTCACCAAATTCCATTCACCATAACCCTCAAAAGACAGCTTCATACCGCACTGATGGGTGTGGAAAAAAAAAAAAAAAACCCTCCAGTGTGGTGTTCTTTGATGGTGAAGACCATGACACGGTTAATATGAGAAAGACCCTCTGAAAGCTCCCGCCAGTTCATAGACCCACCCACGCACAGACTTCTATTATGCCTCCCTGGCACCTCAGGAAACAGAAGTGTGGAGGGAAATAGTGTTTGGTGTTGTCCGCCCCCGCACGCCTTAGAGTTACAGAAATTCTGTTCACAGTAGGAGGCTAGGAAAGCCTTTTCAGAAAAGGAAAAATAAGAGCCTTAGCCAGTGACTCTTCCACTGCTCCAGGAGTAGATCAGTGCATCCGGTTGAGCATGTACCCCTGGGGAACTGGCTGCAGGCTTTTGTGCATGATTTAGGACTTTGATGCTGACCTGAATTCATAGAAGAAGGAAAAAAAATGTCTCTGCCAGTCGGGGTTGCTGCGGACAAGAAGAATATTGATTAGGGCTGATGACAGAATGCTCCTGTTCAACTCCTACTGGAAGGCTTGTCCCAGTCTTTCTACATTTCAATCAACTTCTGTGCTGCTGAAGATTCTACCTCAACTAGCTAAGTAAAAAAATGGCAGGCTTCCTGCTGTATCTGTCACTCAGACTCACCTGGAACGTGGCAGTCTCCCTTCCCCTGCCCTGAGGGCTAGGATCACACCACTGTGCCTCCTGAGGGCTAGCATCACACCACTGTGCCTGCTAAGGGCTAGGATCACACCACTGTGCCTGCTGAGGACTAGGATCACACCACTGTGCCTGCTAAGGGCTAGAATCACACCACTGTGCCTGCTGAGGACTAGGCTCACACCATTGTGCCTGCTAAGGGCTAGGCTCACACCACTATGCCTGCTAAGGGCTAGGATCACACCACTGTGCCTCCTGAGGGCTAGGCTCACACCACTGTGCCTCCTGAGGGCTAGGATCACACCACTGTGCCTCCTGGGAGCTAGGCTCACACCACTGTGCCTCCTGGGAGCTAGGCTCACACCACTGTGCCTCCTGAGGGCTAGGCCTGCTAAGGGCTAGGCCACACCACTGTGCCTTCTGAGGGCTAGGCTCACACCACTGTGCCTCCTGGGGCTAGGCTCACACCACTGTGCCTGCTGAGGGCTAGGCTCACACCACTGTGCCTGCTGAGGGCTAGGATCACACCACTGTGCCTGCTGAGGGCTAGGATCACACCACTGTGCCTGCTAAGGGCTAGGATCACACCACTGTGCCTGCTGAGGGCTAGGATCACACCACTGTGCCTGCTAAGGGCTAGGATCACACCACTGTGCCTGCTAAGGGCTAGGCTCACACCACTGTGCCTCCTGAGGGCTAGGATCACACCACTGTGCCTGCTGAGGGCTAGGCACACCACTGTGCCTGCTGAGGGCTAGGATCACACCACTGTGCCTGCTGAGGGCTAGGCTCACACCACTGTGCCTGCTGAGGGCTAGAGGGCTGAGGGCTAGGCTCACACCACTGTGCCTGCTGAGGGCTAGGATCACACCACTGTGCCTGCTGAGGGCTAGGCTCACACCACTGTGCCTGCTGAGGGCTAGGCTCACACCACTGTGCCTCCTGAGGGCTAGCATCACACCACTGTGCCTGCTAAGGGCTAGGCTCACACCACTGTGCCTCCTGAGGAGCTAGGCTCACACCACTGTGCCTCCTGAGGGCTAGGATCACACCACTGTGCCTCCTGAGGGCTAGGATCACACCACTGTGCCTGCTGAGGGCTAGGATCACACCACTGTGCCTGCTGAGGGCTAGGCTCACACCACTGTGCCTGCTGAGGGCTAGGATCACACCACTGTGCCTGCTGAGGGCTAGGCTCACACCACTGTGCCTGCTAGGGCTAGGCACACCACTGTGCCTGCTGAGGGCTAGGATCACACCACTGTGCCTGCTGAGGGCTAGGCTCACACCACTGTGCCTCCTGAGGGCTAGGATCACACCACTGTGCCTCCTGAGGACTAGGCTCACAACTCTCAATAAAAATTCAGTGTGCACAGTTCATTTTATACTTAATTATCCAAAAAGCAATGATTATTGCTGTGGTATGCATAACTTAAGTACTACATATGTATTTATGTGTCTACTTATAAAATTATAATAGAATGGCCAAGGTTGGTGGCACCAGCTTGTGATCCCAACTACTCTGACAGCTAAGGCAGAAGAGTCACAAGGCCAAAGCCTGCCTAAGCAACTTTACAAAATCCTGTCTCACAATAAATAATACAAGAGGGACCAGGAGAGTGTCTCAGCCTCTGATCATCCACAAAGCTCTAGGTTTAACGCACAGTAATCCCACCAATTATATAATGATACAAATTCACCTACTACCACCTCCACAACTCCAATTACACTAAAATTTGGTGTCAAGTCTTTCAGAATTTTTCACACTTGTGCTGATGTTATCCATTCACACATAGAGTGAGCCAAGGGGAACAATATCATAGGTCCAAGACAGGGCAGAATACCATAAATGTATTCTTTTTCCATGAACAATTTGTAGTAGATATCATTTTATCAAGATATGGATTCGGCTCACTTTTCAATGCTGTCCTGGCCATTAATGTATGCTAGACCCCTTCCGTGTCAAAAAGCACACACTTCCTGCATCTCTTTGGCGGTCTCACTTAATCTCACTGTGAACGGTCACCACGATGCTATGTCAGTACTCTCCTAGATCAACCTTCCTCTCACTGAAAGCAACATTGTCACAGGTTGCCTACACTTGTATCACTCCCTACAGATCTTTCTAGATTAAAGACCACAAACATTTTTAATATTTTTATTACATGTTCACTTTAATTTTTAGCCCACAGTCCATGTTGACTTGACACATGTAGCTTGTCACCTCCTCTCTAACAAAGAAACAAGTCCCTTTCACCTCTGCACAAGCCTTGTGCTATGTCCACCCAAGGCATAGAGTTCTGACCAAAGCAAAGCATCCTACTTCTGTTGGCGATAAGCCAGCGTGATAAAGCACACCAATGGCTCCAGGGGAAGGGACAGTGGAAATAGTGGTTTGGGTGTGGGAGCAAATGGTTCTTGATGAGCTAGCTACAGGCAGAGGAGCAATTTGGTCCTGCTGCTCACCTTGTTGTGAGAGACAGCCTCGTCGTGAGGTTAGTAAATACACAATTATTCAGCTTGTGTCTTGGTAATAAATGGGCCTCCAGGCAGTGAACCTGCCAGTGCCCAGAGGACCACTTTGCTGATTAAGGAGATAAAAAGTGGATATTGTAGACAGGGTCATTTCAAGAGTAATGAATCCTTACTCTGTCACTGTCCCCCGCCGGCAGGGAGAAGAACTTGAGCGGAATGAGGCATTCTGGAACATCCAAGTGGGATAGGAGGAAAGTCAAACCGGAGATGACTGCTGCTGGACTATGGAAAAGCCAGCTCCATGATAGCTGAGAAATGACCAGATGGGTAACGGAGTACGTCTCCCAGTGAAGCCTTATTGAATTAGCTTAATACTTTATTGCGTGATCAATAGCAATGTATTTATTCTGCACTGTGGCCTTGAGTGACTCTTCATTAGAAATTTAAATGGCCTTAGAAAACTCCTATCAATTTAGAACACATCCAGGAGATACCGGTCCCGCATCAGAACAAAAGATGAATAGAAACGATGTTCACTGTTTTTAAGGCAGAAAGAGGCTGTCAAAGACTAGGCAGTGAGGTGGGTAGTTCATGTTATGTGTCCAAGAGATTAGGGGTATGGGTCTGTGATATAGCACTTGCCTGGCATTTGCAAAGAAGGCTATGGTCCAACACACACACACACACACACACACACACAATTGTGAATCCAACCAATGATACTGTTCCTTTCTATCAGAATGAAATAGACCAATAAACCGCACACAGTTCCTATGGCTAACAATCCAGATAACCGCTGAGATCCTGAAGGTTGTAAGATTGGAAAAGATGCATACATTAATTTAAGCAAAATGCAATGAGTAGCCAGGACTCCGTCCCTTTCTGCCAGTGCCCACCCATCCTGCCCTGTAGTCCTCTATGAATTCCGTGTTCACGGACCCATGTCCTGAGGGCCAGAATGAAGCTTTAGGGGTCTTAAACATACATCCTGACAGCAGCCCTGACTGGACAGCTGACATGAGTAGTACACAAGAGGCTCTCAAACTGTGGATGTAGGGGAGGCTGACGCATGTTACAGGAATTGTGTGGTGTTTGCCACCTGACCTCCATTTTCCCATGTCCCACTTTCCCAAATATGACAACCAAGAATCGGTCTTCACCCACTGTCAAATGTCCCCTAGAGGGCAATTCATCCGGGTTAGGAACCACAGGCGTAAAAGCCTAAACATGGCAGCTTCCTTGCTCCTAATTGGATGGCTCTGTGTGACTTTGGAAGTCCCTGAGGGATGGTCCTCTGAAGAACCTTTGCTTGCGGCCGATCTCCGGTTCAACGTCCTTCCCTTCCCACCCCTAACTCCCAGTTCTCAGGTCCTTTCCCTTGGGAATGATTCCTGATATTCACAAGCCCTCGTCTCAGTCCTTGCTTCGGAGGGGCCCAAGCCAAGGCAGCCTCGTGGTTAGGGGCAGAGGGCGCTCTCTGAAGTACTTTTGATGGCCCTGCCTCTATGTTGCACCTCATGCTGATGGCGCAGTTTGCTTTCTTCAGAACGAAGATGGACTGGGGAAAGAGGCATAGGGACAGTTCATTCTGAGTATTGACACTCTGACTCATTTTCTCCCTCCCTCTTCTTCTGGCGCATCCTCCATCTTCGTTCCACAATGAGGCTTTCCTTGACCAGAGGACACGCCTCCCGTCCCCCACCCCCAGTCCCCAGCCCCGGCCTGCTATTCATCCTTTCAGAGCAGTGAGCGTTCTCTGCCCTTCTGTTCTTGAACCTTCTTTGATTTCCAGTCTTTTCTCCCCGGTCATCGTCATCTTCACCCTTCCTCCGCATGCCGGAGGCCCTCCCTCCCTTAGTTCCCTCCCCCTCCCCCACTGTCCTCTTAGCTTACCTACTTCTAACCTGTGGGCACCATGCAGAACTAGGCAGAGTTGTTCGGCATCGTGTCCTGAAACCCTCTCTGCTGACGACTGCTTGCCGACTGTTCCCAACGACTGTTCTAAGAGTAACAGAAAGCTAACAGACAATGTTTCAGCAATGTGGGACAAGCCAGATTGTCTGAGATACCCAATCTAGTCACGTATTCCCAGAGGGAAAATGCATCAGAAATTTTAACAATAATCTTTAAAGGCAAGTATCTATTATTTTATGGAACTATCAGAGGCGTATCAAAGCAGAACCAGACACACCTTAGTGGTGACACCGGAAATAAGCAGCTAATTTTAAAAACCCCTATGCCTCTGGGATGGCTTGGAGGGGGAAAAAAATTAAAAAGCCATGAGAACGCATCTTTGCCTGACTACAGATTTCCTCTAAATCCCTGTTTACTACTCAAGACTTTAGAAGGGGATCTTAGAACGGCACTAACCTGCGGCCTTTCCTTTTCCAAGTGGCCTTGAGATACGTCTCAAAACGAAGATAAAAATAAAAATGATCCCTTTCTGATGAGCCTGCTGAGCCAAAGGAATGAAATCAATAAAAGTGCAATTAATTTGGATTCATTTGGCCCGAGGAATCATGAGGCCAAATAAGGAAAACGTGTTTGCCAGGGTATGTGATGTAGCTTTTGGCCCCAAATCCTGCTTCTGAAAGCATCCGCCTCAGATCTATCAGCCGTAATAAACTCCCTGTGTTCTATACACTCATAAATCCTTGCACAAACCGAGACTGCAGCGGTCTCCTCTCTCCAACCTGCACATAACCGCAAGTGTACAATATTAATTATGCCTCAGAGAATCGCATTAAGACTTAGAAGACATCGTTTTAACTATTTAAAAAAAAAGTTTATTATCTATGGAGATGGCACTCTGTAAGCATATTGAACCCAGCTCTCGGAGATATGGATAAAAAGGGAACTAGGGACAGAGGGAGATGTCTCAGTAAAATTGTTTGAATGTCTCTCAACATTGCGAGCACTGTCTCCAAGGCAGGAGTACTGGGAGGGAGGAATCTAACAGGAAGTGATAGGCCGCGAGGGCTCTGGCATCAGAGGATGAATGCCATGACACCAGGGCAGGTTGCTTAGCTCTAGGATGGGTTGTCATAAAAATGAATCTGTTCTTCACACTGCTGAGTAATACGGCGCCAAGACATTCCCCAGATGCAGCCGGAAGTTGGATTCGCTTCCACGCTTGAGAGGATGGAGTAAAGCGGCTGTTAGGGACAGAAGCCTCTGCAGTTCAAGGGGTGAGACCTTACTCGCTGGTCACGTGGTGTAAAGAAGTAAAATATTTGCTTGGCAGCTAGGGTTAGAGGACGTCATTAAAGCGAAGTGTTCAGGAGTGGCTCCAGTGCCCACCTAAGACAACGGAGACAGCTGCTTCCTTTCCCCACCACGTGAGGGTGTGGTCAAAAGACAGTCAGCCATGGACCTGGGAGCCATGTGGACCACGGAGTGTATCTCCCAGTGCCTTGACCTTGGGTTTTGCATCATCCAGAACCACCAGGGCACAGTGCTTATTGTCTAACTCACTAGTGACATTTGGTTGTATCCCAAAAGAACGAAGAAACTTATTGATTAGAAATGCAATTTGTGGGGCTGGAGAGATGGCTCAGCGGTCTTCCAGAGGTCCTGAGTTCGATTCCTAGCTACCACATGGTGGCGCACAACCATCTGGAATGGACTCCGATGCCATCTTCTGGTGTGTCTAAAAACAACTACAATATACTCATACATAAAATAAATAAATCTTTTTTTAAAAAAAGAAATGCAACTTGTACTTTACTCAAGTTTTACTACACAAGGTAGAAGTTATGAGGGACCCTACATGTAAGAAGGGCCTTAGCAAGAACAATGTGGTGTGAACACTGCCCAGGCATCATTGGGTGTGTGTCTGTCGCTGGGTTAGATGCTCGGGCTTCAGAACTTGATGGGATAAACCGGTCCTGGAGAGCTGGAGTTCATCTTGCCTGAAGCTATAAACAGGAGCAGTGGGAGTTCCTGTAAGAACCCTCAATGAAGGAGATGAGTTCGTGCTTGTTATTAGAATCTAAGGTGAATTTGGTTCAAAAAAAATATCTGAGCCAGGAATGATATAGCACACATGTATAATTCCAGGGCTCAGGGGGCTGAAGCAAGATGATGGATCACTGTGAGTTTAAGAGCACCCAAGACTGCACAGAGAACCCCTTTCTCAAGCACAATGACAGGAAGTAAGAAGCAACTCAAAAATACCCAACTCTTCAGATTTGCTGTAACCCCGGGGGAGTGCCCATCACACTCTCCACGTCTCTAGTCCTGCATGCGGACCTTTCGGAAAGGACCGTGCAGTTGCATTCAAAACTGTATCCAAATACAGTTTCTTCCTGCGATGGATAAACCCACAATTCCCCTATGGAAGGTAACTACCACATTAGTTCATGAATGAAGCAGAAGGAAGTCCACATAAACTAAACAAAAAAAAATTCAAAGAGCTGCAGTGAGCAGATTTCAGAGTTTAATGCACGGGGTAGTTCTGAGTCTGAATAATCTTGCGAGGAAAGAGATTAATCGTTTTGTTCCCTGATGAATCATCGTCCCTTTTTACAGTGTCGTTATCTTCCCCAAAAAGTGACTATTAAAAGGGTATTGTGCAGCTCCATGTTTATTCCTCCTCAGTTACCTCCACATCTCATTCCTCCAGTTTTACAAACAGCAAAATTGTTTCTGAAAGTCATCACATTGCCTGATCAAGCTCTCTCTCTCTCTCACACACACACACACACACACACACACACACACACACACACACACGGTGGAGGTGGGGATCGATATATTTCCTTCTTGTACTACCAGCAGCTGGAAAGCTAAGAGCATCCATCTGAAGTTTTCGTTGAGGATGCTTAGATAGCTCTTTTATCCACAGATTTCCTGGCTCTAAACTGCTGGTACCCAGAGCTGCTTTTTATCGGAAGGATCACATGGGAGGGGAGAGCTATCTTTTTGTCTTCCGCTCATTCAACACGTCTATTGCTGAGAACAGTGTTAAGCGCTGTGCTGAGTGCTTTGGAACACAGGAAAGGATGAGATAGCCCAATGCTCCCCTGAGAGAGAGAGAGAGAGAAACAGATTATTAATGGTGCTATGGGTACTCAAGGGAAAGACTTCCAGCAGCGACATCAACATTGTCTCCACAGAGGAAGCTATACCTAAGTTGATGTTTGAATGGTAAGACAGAGTTATTCGGGCCCTAGGAAAGGTACGTAAGGAGGACGGGTGAATAGAAAGAGGTGCAGGAAGTGAACAGATAGAAGGAAGAAGAGTCCTGACGTAAAAAGTTCCTGTAAAGCATGTTGACGACGTCTGACCTTAGTGAAGCCCGATAGTTGTAAACATATAAACTGTGTACCGGGCACCTGTGTGGTTACAGATAAAAGGCATTTCAAAACAGTCGTTCCCAAGCGCTGAACTGGGCTGCCGATGCTCATTTAGGACTGCCCCTTTCCCCTGTTCTTCTTGCAAAGGGTCTGGGCGTGAAGCTATAGTGGGAGATTAGTATGAGCAAGCAGGCTCTTAACAACGTTCTGGTGATGTCATGCTTGTGAAACACAGCATGAGAGAGAGAGAGAGAGAGAGAGAGAGAGAGAGAGAGAGAGAGAGAGAGAGGCAGTCAGAGAGAGGCAGAAAGAGAAAGACAGAGAGAGAGGGAGAGAGAGAGAGACAGACAGACAGAGAGAGACAGACAGAGAGATAACAGCTTTCTGGTGGTATTATACTTACCAAACAGCACAAGAGAGAGGGAGAGAGAGAGAGAGAGAGAGAGAGAGAGAGAGAGAGAGAGAACAACGTTCTGGTGGTATCATACTTCCCAAACACAGCACAAGAGAGGGAGGGAGGGAGGGAAGGAGGAGAGAGAGAGAGAGGGGGGAGGAAGGGAGGGAGAGGAGAGAGAGAGAGAGACAGACAGAGAGAGAGACAGACAGAGACAGACAGAGACAGACAGAGACAGACAGAGACAGACAGAGAGATAACAGCCTTCTGGTGGTATTATACTTGCCAAACACAGCACAAGAGAGAGGGAGAGACAGAGAGACAGAGAGACAGAGAAACAGAGAGACACGGAGAGAGACAGAGAGAAACAGAGAGACACAGAAAGCAAGACAGAGACTAGGATTCCTTGGATCGATATGATAGTGTTGACACAAGAACAAGGGAGAGCAGAGATGCTCAGTTTCGTTGTCTTCCGTCTTCTAGGTGAAAGAGAAGTATTAGTGGGGAATGTAGAGCAAACACAGAGGAGAAAGCTGAAGACCCAGACAAATACGGGGAACAGAGACGCGTGACTGCGGCGCGTCTGAAGTGTGTGGACTCTGCCGCGTGCTCTCTGAGGAACGGTGAGAAACGGGGCTCTGGCTGTGTGCTGAGGGAGCTGTGGTTGCTGAGTTCTCCCTGGGAAAGGAGCAGCAGGAAATGTGTTCATTGTGTCTGGGTGTCATTTCTAGCTCATAGATGCTCACCGGAGTTCAAATCCTGGCCTTCCTAGGAAGTTCCTATCTGTAATTCATCCTTAAAGTTATTGGGAAGGGCCAGGTTCTTTAGAGAATATTTTTATTTTGTATGTGTGGGCATTTAGTCTGCATGCATGCCTGTGTACCATGTGCATGTCTGGTGCCCATGGCAGCCAGAAGAAGACCTTGGACTCCTTAGAACCATAGTTGCAGAGATTGTGAGAGACTGTGTGGGTGGTGGGAATTAAACCCAGATCCTCTGTAAGGGCGGCTGGTGTTCCTAACCACTGAGCCATTTCTCCAGCCCTCCTCAGAAAACTTAATATGGTTCTCCCTTGCATTTTTTTTGGTTACATGAGCTGCTACACAGATTGCTCTGGTAACCAACTACATTGGACAGGACAGAGCGTTTCCTGTGGTCCATCCGAGGACTGTGGAGGGATACTGGTTACTCCTGCCGGGAGCTACGGTATCCTAAAAGCATTGGTGAATTCAGTTTGATCTTCTAGAGGAAAACCTCTGCTAGCCATTGGTTTACCATTAAGCTATTCCAAAGCATTCCTTAAAGACAGCCTAGTCTTCAGACATTGTCATAGTTAATATTTTCACCAGGAGTTTGTGGCTACAGGGCTGACTGTGTTATTCAAAGGGTTTGAGGGGATATGGAGGCTGATGGATAACGGGGGTAAGATTCAAATCACTGCATTTGTAAATTAACGATAATAATAATGATAATTATTATTATTATTATTATTATTAATCAGGTAAAACCAAATACTGAAAAACAAGTATTCAACCAACACATGAGAAACAGTCAAAAACATTGACTGGAAGCTCAGTGCACATTAACAAGTGGGTAACGAAGCGTTAGAATGCACTAAATAAAATAGCGTGTCCTTAAAACGCATTTAGTTCTTCTGATTGCTTACTACCTCAGAGCCAGGCCTGAAGTAATGTGTCTAGCGTTGCTGCCTCTTCATGAAGACATCCTCAACCTGGTCTGAAGAAGAGCGACCTCAGTGACCGAATCTCAAAACCAGGAAGCAGGAAGACAGGAATACATCGCTCTCCAGGAGGGAAAACGTGTGTGCTCGGAATTCATGATAGCTGTGTTTAAATAAATGAAGATGGGCTTAGCCCATTCGCCACTAGACACTCCTGACAGCCATGAGCAGTTAGTAAGGGTGGCTGCTCCAGAAGTGGGCCCAGTCCTCACTACCCACTGCAAGGTTAGCCGCACTGCCTCGGATGCAAGGTTAGCAGCACTGCCTCGGTTGCAAGGTTAGCAGCACTGCCTCGGCTGCAAGGTTAGCCGCACTGCCTCGGATGCAAGGTTAGCCGCACTGCCTCGGAGGCAAGGTTAGCCGCACTGCCTCGGTTGCAAGGTTAGCAGCACTGCCTCGGATGCAAGGTTAGCCGCACTGCCTTGGCAACTCTGGGGGATTGGGAAAGCTGTCCTGGTGGTTGCAGGTCCAGGAGAGCTGGTAGGCTGACTGATTCCATTTCTACCCAAGCCCAGGATCCACAGCTCTGAGTGGGCCCACCCGGACATCTACCCCATCTACAAACTGCTGGAACATGTAGAGGGGGCCAGTCCTGCAGAACCAAGGCTGCAGGATCTCCATGAAACAAGGCAACAACAAGCTCTCTGAGAGGAGTCCCCCATTGGAGAGCAGAATCCAGAGGCCTAGAATCAGACCTATGACCCATTGCAATGAACGTGTGAAAGTAAAGCTTTGTGGAGAAGGTTGTGCTGTGGGACACAACCACGGCCTCCACAGTGAGATGTTTGTTTGTCCGTTGGTTGGTCTGTTTTCTGCTTTCTGTTAGGGGGAGTTCTCAAGGGCAGATATGGAGAGATAGAGCCTTAAGTGGGGTCAGGATACATGATATAAGATTCACAAAAGATCAATTAGAAGTTAAAAACGTAAGGGTTTCACACAGGGAAAAAACACTATAATAATGTCCAAACTTTAACTAGCCTAAAAAATTAAGAATCTGCCCTTTTTCAGGGCCTTAGCAGCCAACTTTTAGTATTGTTGCAAGTGTGGCACTATGATTCCTGTTGCTCATTTATAATAGGAAGAATGTGGACTAGGAAACCACTCCTAAAGGATTGCTTGCTGCAGTGAGGTTTTGCTCTTAGTAACCTTCTAAAGCCGTTTTCAACCTGGGGGCTGTGCACAAAGATACCCTGCCTATCAGATATTTACACTATGACTCATAACTGGCAAAATTACAGTTATGAAGTAGCAACAAGAGAATTCTATGGTTGGGGGGGGTCACCACGACATGAGGAGCTGTATTAAAGGGTCACATCTGACAGCCACTGCTCTGGAGGAATCTCTCTGTCGGTTACCCAACCTCTACCCTCTCCTAGCTCAATCATTGAGTCATTAAGTGCTTGCCGTGCGCTGGGTTTCACGGTGAGCGCTGGGCGTTATGAAGAATAAAATGAAGTTCTCGATTTTCTGTTTTGGAATAAGGTCCAAAAGAGGCAATGAAGACTAGGAGCGGGGAGATTTTAAAGCTCACAGTATGTAGAGCATTGGATCAACATGAAATGGCTAGAACATTCTAGAAGGTGTTTTCAGCAAACTGGTGTTACACGGCCTCTAAAAGTTGGCATAAGTCTGTTTCCTCCACCAATTATAGCCCCCTCCTCCAAGCATCTTGCCATTTGGATTTCTACTTACTCTTTCTCTAATACCTTTCGTCTCTCACCAAAACTCCTTTGTTTCTGTGATCTCCTATCTGCCTCTAGCAAGCATCCCTTTGACTCTGTCCCTTGCTGTGATGAGCTTCCTTGGATCTTATGCCTGGATTCTGGGACCAGCCACCACCCTGCCTTTCATCATGGCCAGAAATGTTCATCCCAGTCAGCATAACCTCCATCCCAACCCTAAACTAATGTTACAAACATTATGTCAGGCTCTTTCTCCTCAACGGTGTCTACCCCTTAACAAGACGACTGGATGACTCCCCTATCAGACCACGCAAGTTTCCCTTGTGGGCTGCTGGGTTGCTTCTGGCCTGGTTGTTCTCTGACCCCAGTCTTCCCACCACAGCCTCCAAGTCTGTGCCTCGTGTCCCTTTCATGGGTAGCGTTCATTCCAGGTCACAGAATTTTGCTCTGATTTCCTCTCCATGGAATTCTGCCCCTCCTCCACCTCACCCCTATCCTGCCATGGTAAAAGGTTTAGTTACACTCTGCTTGTCTGAACAACAGGTTTATTAAATGCAATACTAGCAGTCCGGACAATTATAAGAAGACTCCCCCCAGCCTCTACCTACATTCTAATGATGGTTTACACATTGTCTCTTTTACTAGGCTCTTATGGCACTGAACTCAGTGTCTACACATTACATGAGTATCATCTGATAATTTCATATGTGTCACTCTGTCTCATCTCCTTAAGAACAAAATGTCATCTGTGTCCTAGAAAAGTCCCAAACCTGCAAAATACACAAAGAAATACTTCTTGGCTAACCAATTTCAACAACAAAATTTAAAAAAGGATGCTGCCAAATCCAATACTTGGCCAAAGAGCAAACCATTGCCCAACAGTCTAAGGCAGCCATCTGTAAGGAGCACTGAATTAATCCTGGGGTATCCAAGACGTCTCTGAAGTCTGAACATAAAAGAAACAATGGACTTACCAGAAATGGTCTCCAATGTTTATCAAAGCTCTAAGAGCCACCTTGCTCGATGGATGCTATGTTCCTTGTGAAGCCAGAATTCAATAGACAGCCAGGCTCTGGCCACTAGAGAAGCTATCAGAAGTCCTACATGTCTTGCCACCTGTGCTTGGTATTCAGTCTCTCGCCTAAACTTTTAAGAATTTATTTTACAGCTGTTGGTTCACAGGCACATGAATTCTTAGGCTTAGTATGCAACACTATCCATTCTTAACTCCAACGAGAGCTCAGAGCAAGGTTACCTCTTACCTACCTCAAATCTATACCCAGGTACAACATACACAATATGCATGATCATATAACTTATTAGAGAAGAGTTCACAGATGTTTCTAGAAAGAAACTGCTGTAGGAAAAGTAAGGATTTGGTGGCAGAGAAGCTGAGTTGATGACCTGCACTTAAACCTTGTTTACCTGCTCTGTCTGTCTTGGGCCCCTTAATTTCCTCATCTGACAAATGGGGTGTTTGTTAGACCCAGAACATCTATGAAAGTTTTATATAAAACTAAAGCAATACACAGATTCCAGTGAGTTTCTGGGTAAGATCAACAAACAGTGGGAGTGCCCACCGGTGGTCAACTGGCTCTAGCTAAAATCCCTTGTTAAAGGAATGGTCTTGCTCTCTTGAAGCAACTCGAGTTTATGATTGGCTACTTTCTCCCCGATAAAGTATATTTTATGTGACAATCGTATTAGGTTGTAAGAACTATTGTCCAGTTTCAACTCTCATAGCTCTACCTGAGAAATAACGGTAATGTATTGACCAGTAGATAACCCTACTTCATTATGAGTAACACCAGAGAGTATATCTTTCACACATTTTTACTTTATTCAACAGTTTTCGGTATGGGTGACCTTACTCTCTTAATGCCAGGCAGAATTAATTAAAGACACCATTTTTTAATGCAGCAACATGCTTCGCTTTAAAAAAAAAAAAAGTAATGTATTGCTAACCAGTTCATTTTTCATGAGTACAATTATCCCTTTTGTGCAGTGCCCATTGTTCTGTGTTCTTTCTTTATGACCTATTATTTTTTAAATATAAATTCCAACCTACTGTGTAAATGTGAACAGCTGTTGGGCTTGTAGTCCAGGAAGGACTATTCACGTCCTCCGGCCAAACTGCCAACGTCGTGACTGGAAAATCTATTACTTTTGAGCTTGCTGCAGTGAAAAGGAACCAGGAGAAGGTTTACTTACTTTCTTTAGATGGGCAAGCCAGAGTCTCGGGACTGGTTGAAATTAGGTCCGTAGAAGGGCCTCTCAGCACAGCATTTTGTGTTTTTCTCATTCTCTCTAGATGAGCTGAAGTCATGGACTTTGAGATGAAGTCAGAGTGACCCCCCACTTCTTACCCACTCTCTGAGTCTGCGTGTGAACATGCTCACTAACCCTGTTGGTTTCCGGCTTCCTACCATCCGAGAATGAGAACAGTAAGGAGCCCACAAGACTATTTCTCTGCAAGTTTCTCATGATCTCTAGCATGGTGAGTACAGTCAGCCTGTGCACACACATCAGCAGACTCAACCAACTGGAGCTTAAAACTACTTTTTTTTAAATTTTTTCTGCATGAGACCTATATCAAACAAACAGAAATGATAGGAGAGCCATGAGAGTAGAAAGGGGACTGGTTGGGAAGAAGTGGGGGTTCAGTGGGAGTGAAATAAGGGTCAGTAAGGCAATGGGGGTGTGATTGCAAAATATTACATACAAGCAAGAAACTATCCAAATGAAATATAACTTTTTTCTTGCCATTATTCCAATACAACGTAGGATGGCAACTAGAAAGAATTTACATTGCTTTCAGTAGAGCAAATAATCCAGAGATGAAGAATTTAGGATGATGTGCATAGGTAATGCACAAACTCACTGCCATTGTACACCAGGGACTTGGACACCTCACGTGTTGGCATCTGAAACTGGAATTCAGCCCCCAGCAGACTCAGAAGAAGCTCTATGCTCAACATATACAGTATTTCCAAGTCTTCTTCTATGCCCCGCGACTTTGAGGTTTCTTCCTGTAAATATTGTGTTTCTACAAGAGCCACACGGGCTTCATCGCTTAACCCCTGTGACAAATGCTCCCATCGGTGTGCACGGCCACCTAGCCCATCTTTTAGCCATCTATTTTAGAAGCCTCGCGTTTGGGCTGTAAGCACTCAAGGCAGGCACTGTGCAGTTCTGAGATGTTTTAAAGATGACCATATGCGAAAGAACATGGAAAGACGTGTTGGGTGTTCAGTCTAGAAGATGTTAGATTCTTTAAGCCAGTGGGTCTCAACCTTTCTAACGCTGCAACCCTTTAGTTCACTTCTTCATGTTGTGGTACGCCCCCCACCATAAAATTATTTTGTTGCTACATCATAATTGCAAGCATGCTACTGTTGTGAATCATGATGTAAATGCCTGATACACAACCCCTGTGTGTATGGGCCTCTCGATCCCCAAAGGGCTGTGACCCACAGGTTGAGAACCACTGCAGTTACGCCTTCTAGTCTGTTTTTTTCTATTTGTGTGTCTTTGTTTCTATTTATTTTTCTTGTGTATATCTTTTGATGGGCTCTTTTCCCTTGACAGTATTGTGAGAGGAATATGGTTTAGAGACTTGAATATCCATCCTGCTGGAGTCCGAGGGATCAATGTTCCCCCACAGGCTTGTGTGTGTATGAACACTTTGCTTCCCATGGCTGATTGCATTATAAGAAGGTAGGACATAGGTGGTTATGCGTCAGTAGGAGTGAGCCTGGGGTTTATAGCCCAGCCTGCTTCCAAAAGAGCTCCCTGCCTCCTGACCCATCCAAATGTGAGCAGGACCCATGGTCCCACCTGCTGTGGCAGTGCAACTGCCACCATGTGATGAACTAGACCTTCTCAAAGGCTGAGCTTAGATGCGGCCTCATTCCCTTATGCGAGTGAGTGTTTTATCACAGAGGCAAAAACAATGGCTAATACACATCCTAGCCAGGAAGGAGCACATGCCCAGATTTTAAACCAGAAAGCTAAGAGTGCTTCAGATCTGCAGGGATTTTTTTTTTTCTAGGCTGCCAGGAAACAGAGTGGAACACGGGATGAACACCACACTGAGCTAACATCAGCCTGTCCATGGAAATTACAGTTAGAGTTAGGCTTCCTGCATGTGGTTACTCAAGTACGGTGTGACTTGGTGTGAGCCTGGAGTGTGCAAAGTGGGGGAAAGCTCTGAGCAAACCTTGGAGCTGGCTTTCGGGAGCAAGATGGCTGCTTCATGGCATGAGGGATATTTAGAGCTCAGTCATGAGTACTTGTCTTCTCCAGATTGCTCTCACGCCCCAAGAAACCTAAGAAGGTCAAGGTTGACAGCAGTGGTAGGGGTCATCCTGCTGGATGAGGGAGGAGGAAAGAGGGAGGAGGGGGGAAGGAGGGAAGAAGGAGGAGGGAGGGGAGGAGGGGATGAGTGGGACAATGAAGACCCACTTCATCCATGAACAGAAACATCAGCCTATGGTACGTGCAAAAACACCAAATGAAGCTCTGAAGATTAGAGTCCTGCTTGGCCCATTTGGTTTGGTTGCTCTGCTCTGGTAGCCTGTTGCCCCTCCCTCCTCCTTTTCTGCCCCTCTGCGGCTGTCCTCTTACTTGTGGTTCCTTCTGCCTCTGTCCTTCGAAGACCTCATCTGCTGTCGCTGCATCCAGATACACTCTGAAGCTTCCTCGTATGTCTACATCCTTGTGGCACAGAACTTTAATTAGGTAACTCTCTTAGGCCGGGACGTTTGGTACTGGGTCGTGTTTAAGATCTGCCTAAGCTGGATATGGATCAAGTGTGACCACCGATGCTCCATGTTGGACGTTCAGTCCCTAGTGTGGCAGCATGTTGTCCTCTGCAGGAGGTAAGGGATGTCTGGGTCACTCAGGGCACTGTCCTCAGAAGGGATTCATGAGGGACCAAAAGGCAGTATTTCTGTATTTCCCACAGGAGTGGGCTATGATACTAAAAATCAAAAACAAAACCAGAGGTGGATGTGATATAACAGCAAAGTCGGCTCCTCCTTGTTCCACCTCCCACCCCCATTCTCTCTTCATTCTCTCTCTGTGTCTCTCTGTCTCTGTCTCTGTCTGTGTGTGTGTATATGTTCATGCACATGTGTGTTCACGTATGTGGATGGGGGCGCTGGGGAGGTAGGGATTGCAAATGCTGTACCTCTGAATTCTATCTCCAGTCATATATGGTCGGGTTTGTCTGTTTGCCTGCTTGTTTCTTTGTTCCTCTAAGCTATCTAAGCTTGCCTCACTCTAGCATAGACAAACTCTGGAGTCTCTTCACCTCCCTTAGCCATGCTTGGAAGTCTGCACCGCCAGGCCTGACTGGCCTTGAATGTTCTCAACCAACCTCCCCATCAGCCATTGAGCCACAGCCAAGGAGGTTGTCCTCAAAGACCAAGCAAATGAGGTCCCCTGATCTGGACACTTCCCCACCCAGAACGCTAAGCAAGGAAACTGCTTTTCTTTGTAAGTTCCTAACCTCAACCCCATTGTTACAGCAACAAAAACCTGACAGACACAAAACTGAGTTTGTCATCATCTGGCCAAGCCTGACTCTTCTTAATGTGTTCTTCCTGAGTTTTTCAAAAATCTGAGCATCTCCTGCTTCCTGCCTTTCTTCTTCTATCTCGTGACATCCCTGTCGATATCATGAGATTCCAGTTACAGCTTTTAAATAACCCTTCACGTTCACCCCCTCTCCCTAATCACCACCATGAGTTTTTGTTCAGGCCCTTCCCCCCCCACCCCCCGTATGTTGACAGGTTAATTGTCAACATGTACTCCATGTTTCTCATTATATTCCCCTTCATTCCCCTGCAAAATGTCAAATCTTCCCAGCTATCAATGTATAATGTCACTGTTTAAACATCCTACACAAAGGGGTCTTTAAAATGTTCCATACATTATAGTACCCCTGACTCCATTCCTTAAAATGGAGTAGACAAGATGACCATGATCTTGGTAGCATCAGGAGTTCATGTTGCTCCTTCGTAGATGGCTCACACCCAAAACGTACTTAGTAAAATAGAAATTTCTAAGTAGATCAAGGAGAAAATTTTTACAAAAACTTTAAATTGGCATCAAGCGACAGCTGTGGCCTCATCAAACTCAGCATCCAAATGTATTTACTCCACTTTATTGGGGGGGGAGGGAATGTCCTGGTTTATAAGACATTCCAAAGGGCATCTGCTTTTGTATTTTCTTTTTTAGTCATCTTAGAATACAAATGAAAGAGCACTATACATTTTATTCTGGATATGAATGAATTTGACAAAACAGAAGAACACAGGGTAGTACCCACTGTATGTATACCTGTGTGTGTACCAGGCTTGAGCATGTAATTCTGCCAGGATTTTCAACAGTTGAGTAGATTTGAAAGTTAAATTCCTCTCAGATTCTTGTAGTGCCAGACGTTTACTGAGCAGTTTGATATCCATTCCTTTAGATACAACTACCTTTCAGTAGTGGCCTTTCCACCTCCAGGCACCCAGACATCTCCCAGGCAATCTCAAGTCACCTCCAGGCTGCTTCTCAGGAGTCTTCGGACTTCAGGAACCAGACAACTTAGGTCCCCTCCAAAGGTCATCCCTCACCACTGCCTGCAGTGGTCCTGGCCTCATCTCCATGCCGCCGTGTGTCCTCAGTGTTGGTCACAGTCACTGGACGCATCGTTCTGTGTCCCCATTAACTACCATGCATAATGTTACTCAGCTCAGAAACCCAGAGGAGGAGAGAAGGAAGACATCCTCTCTGCTAGTTGTTGAGAAAAGGAGAGGGTATGGTCCCAGTGTGGGGAGTCTGGATATGTTTCCAATGCAGTTAGAAGCAGCCTGAAATTCCGTCTGCATTCTTAGAGGAGAGTCGGTTCCC
This sequence comes from Rattus rattus, assembly GCF_011064425.1. Lineage (NCBI taxonomy): Eukaryota > Metazoa > Chordata > Mammalia > Rodentia > Muridae > Rattus > Rattus rattus. Next base: position 11,266,190 of record NC_046164.1, on the reverse strand, counting down.
CAGCCCAGCCCCAATGGGACCCAACAGGTCATTTGGGTGTAGGAAGGCCTGGTGCACACATCTTTAATCTCAGCACCCAGGAGGTGGAGGGTGGGAGGTAAGGATTAGGAACGAAGGCCATCCTTAACCACTTAGAAAATTCAAGCCCCACATGTGTATGATAGTGAATGTTGATCGCTAACTTGGAAGATCTAGAATTCCTTAGAACACAACCCCCTAGGTGTAATCTGTAAGGGAGTTTCTAGATTGGGTTAACCTACGCTGGAAAACCCTCTGTAGATGTGAGTGGTCCCATTCCAGGGGATGGGATCGGGGCTGAATTAAAAGGAGGGAGTGGCCTGGGCACCAGCATTTTCTACTTCCCAACTGCAGACGCAGTATGGCCAACTGCTGCACACGCCTACCCTCTGTCAGGGCTTTCCTGCCTCCAACATTATCTCGACAAACTGTGAGCACAAATAACCGGTCCTTAGGGGCCTTTTGTCAGGTATTCTGTCGCTGCTGTGATAAAAGGAGCTAATACAGTGAGAACACACCCTTCCCTTCCTACTTCCCCTCTGCTTTTCCATCTCCAGTTGACTTTGCAGCCTGTGGTGGTTTAAATATGCTTGGCCCAGGGAGTGGCACTATCAGAAGATGTGGCCTTGTTGGAGTGGGTGTGGCCTTGTTGGAATGGGTGTGGCCTTGTTGGAGTGGGTGTGGCCTTGTTGGAGTGGGTGTGGCCTTGTTGGAGGAAGTGCAGGCTTGGAATAGGTGTATCACTGAGGGCGGGGGCTTTAAGACCCTTGTCCTAGCTACCTGGAAGCCAGTCTTCTCCTCTTTACCTTTAGAACAAGATGAACTCTCAGCTCCTCCTGCCTGCCTGGGCTCCACCATGCTCCCACCTTGATGATAATGGACTGAACCTCTGAACCTGCAAGCCAGCCCCAATTAAATGTTGTCCTTTATAAGAGTTGCCTTGGTCATGGTGTCTGTTCACAGCAGTAAAACCCTAACTAAGACACAGCCTTTTATACTCCACAATCCTAGTCCCTGCCATGTCCCAGATATAAAAGCAAGCGAACAGATCTCCCACACAGGAGACCAGTGTGTTGAGATGCAGGACATACAGGAGAAAGAATATATTCTCCTGAGAGTACCAGTGAAGCAAAGGCAAAGACCAAAGATAAGGCCAATGTTAAACCCTGGAAGCTCTGACTTCCTCGTGAAGAAACTCCAGAAAAGGCAGCAATGCTTCACCTGGGGAATCACCGCAAAACCAAAGCCAAGGCAAAGAAAAGCCAGCTTTTCACAGGGCCAAACAAGAACTAGAAAGTCCTTGTTCACCAACAGCAAGCTCACGGGGCAACCTGTGCTTCCTTCTCCTCTTCTTCCTCCTCCTCCCCGTCCTCTGCCCCTCCCCCTCCTTCCCCTCCTCCTCCTCCTTCTCTTCCTTCTCCTCCTCCTCTTCCCCCTGCCATCAAACACTGGATAAACGGGTACTAGGCAGAGGGCAAGTCAGTGAGCAAGCCTAGGGAAATGATCTTGCTAAGAACTGCTGAGAGGCTCAGGTAGCTTGGAGAGGAGCCTGGGCTTATCTCTCTGGTTAAAGCGGGAATTCACATCTTCGTTATGTTCAAGAGAGGAACCCAGCAGTAGAAAAAGGCTAGGGTTGACTAGACTTAGCCTTTTTTGAGAACCTGGAAGATGAGTTCTCCTTCCAGAGAAACTGTGCTGAATTTGACATAGTGTGTCAGATCTAGTATCTTAAGGCTAGATGGGCACAGTTAGGGAAAGGGGATTGAATGAGACATTATTTTCTATGTTTCTGGGGATTTGTGGCCGCTAATGTCTCACATTTCCATGATAGAGGATTTAGAGAAGCCCCACAAACGGAAAGTGATCAGTGGTCTACAACCTCGCCACCCATCCCCCACCATCACTCAGGCTCCCTGATGGTTTGCCCAGGTTCCCAAGACATTCAAAGATGGACAAACACTGTATCAGCAAAAAGCTGTTGCTAAGACTGTGGAACAGTGGAGTCAAGACAGCTGGGTTCTAGTTCTCTTCAGACTTAGCAGTGCTGACATACAACAGAGCTCAGGTGACCTGGTGTGCCTGGATTCTCTCCTCTGTGAAACAGAGTGAACGCTGTATGGCCTCAGTTCTGATTCCAAAATCCCATGCCTGACACGCCGTATTGTTGGTTGTAAAACCAGATGAGAGGGATGCCTGTAGAAACCTTTACTCTGTCACCCTGGGAAGACTACAGAAGGGAACTGTCAACGGCTGCATGAACCACTCGTAACTACTAAGTCATCATCTCTCCAGCCCACTGGAGAATTTTAAAACAAGACATTTAGGTACAGAGGCTGGGGAGTAGAATATTTATTTGAGTTTGGTAGAGGGTTTGTTTCTTCCTCTGTACAAGGAAAGACCTACAGAAGATCCTCAATCCTCCCCATCCCAATCCTCCCCACCTCAGTCCTCCTCACCTCAGTCCTCCTCACCTCAGTCCTCCCCATCTCAGTCCTCCCCATCTCAGTCCTCCCCACTTCACTCCTCCTCACCTCAGTCCTCCCCACTCCAGTCCTCCCATCTCAGTCCTTCCCACCCCAGTCCTCCCCATCCCAATCCTCCTCACCCCAGTCCTCCCCACCCCAGTCCTCCCATCTCAGTCCTCCCTACCCCAGTCCCTCCCCACCTCAGTCCTCCCCACCTCAGTCCTCCCCACCCCAGTCCTCCCTATCCCAATCCTCCCCACCCCAGTCCTCCCCATCCCAATCCTCCCCACCCCAGTCCTCCCCACCCCAGTCCTCCCCACCGCAGTCCTCCCCATCTCAGCCCTCCCCATCTCAGTCCTTCCCACACAAGCCTTGCCTTCATAGCCCCTGGTTTCTTATCCTGGCTTCCAGCTCTTACTTTGCTGAATATTGAGGAGGATGGGGAGAGGACCACACAGGTTTAACCTCTTCCTTCAATATGCGTCCTCGGCAACAGCCTCGCCTACCACGTTCCCTGGGAACAGAGAGGTCTTGCTTGTCTCCTTTAGTATTAACCAAAGAGAGGGTAAAAGCAGTCTGGAAGCCAGGGAACAGGAAGGAAAACGCCCGGCAAAGAGAGTTTTATCATCTGCCGTATTTCACTTCGGTGCATTTATATTTTCACCACCGAGCTCAGAAGTCTTCGGGGAATGTGTATATTTTGGACAAATTTTATAATAAAGACTGTAAATAAATCCTAAATGCTGCTAGACCTGGAAGTAGATCATTAAATTTTTATAGAATCGACATAAGCTTGGGACCTGACAAATCCCATTTTAAATGCCGAGCAGAGCAGGGTCCCAGCAAAGCACCAGGCTGACGGGCGTGCATTTAATCTCTATTAAGGCCTCAAAAACAATACATTTTTAAATAATGTTAAAATTCACCATCACTATCTTCGGCAAGCAATTTATTTCCAGAATTCTTGGTATAGGATTTCAAATTTCGACATAATATATGCATACACGGAATACACAAATAACCCAGTCCCTGAATGCAACCGGAATAATAACAAAGCGAAATGCCCAAGAGACACCTAGTGTTTTATCTGTGCAAACACCAGCAATGTAACTCAGTGGCCAGAGGGTCACTTCCCGGTCTCCCTTGGGCAGGAAGTGTTCATTCTCTTCCTGAGAGAGCATCCCTTCCAACAAGTGTGCTGTTCTTCCTTTGTGTCCTGCCCTGCATGACACCTTATGCCGTGAAAAATGACATTCAGGGTTTTTTCATCTTTTGAAAGCGTCATCGCTGACCGGCGTCTCCCGCAGAGAAAAGATAGAGTGGAATATGATTCCCAGGCCTGCTGCGAAACCTATTACAAAGGGAGAACCTCACACTCCTCTCAGACCCTAAGTTGTCCCGTTGGTGAGACAAATGCCCTGAATTGTGGGTACCGTGTCACAATCATGTGCTGGATCGAGCCACGTTTCTAAGACTTGTGCCAACCATGGCCCCGGGGAGCTGGTGAGAGGTGTTCTTAGGTCTCTCCAGGCCTCCTGCTTTACGGCTGGGTCTCCTGAACCCCATGAGCCATCAGACTGATTTGGGTGGTCCTAGCTGGGACTACAAAGGTGCAGAGTCAGAAGTGAAGCAGTTAAAGGAGCCGAGGTGTGTTTACTAAGCCATTTGAAGTTGATAGCCGTCTCGGCCTGGCTTTTTTCTCTATCTTCGTAAACCACAGTGAATTGATGGAATGACCCGGACTTGATCTTCAGGGCAATATGTCTGATGGCACCGCTGGATTGATAAATTGATTCAAAACTATTACCATGGTGAAAAAGCAATAAGGTCATAAAAATTGCATCAGCTGGCTAAGTAAATCCTGGCATTTCACGACAAGTAATGCAGAAGAACCGCAGGAGGATCTGGGCATGAGGCTGAATGAGGGAGGGAGAAATGACTTTGAAGAGCTCATCATCTCGGATCTATTCTTCCTGCCGGCGATTCATGCCTTCGCATAGTGCCACTTCATTATGGGGAAATAACTGTACACTCCTAGCATATTCCTGGCCTCCCTGGCGGCCCCTGGAGAACCCTTAGCTGGTTAATACCTCATCACGGGCTTCATTGAACACTTTAATCTGCACTTGTGTGATCAATAGAATCCTGGTGTAAATTAAAAGGACAATTTCATGTAATCAAGCCTGTTAATGCTCATTTTGAAAACCATTATTTGTGGAAGGCATTTAGAAGAAAATTACAAAGTGACAGACTGATGCACTCTGAGATGGTTTGGAAGCGGGCCTTTTTGTGTGTGTGTGTGCTACCTGCTTTGGGAGCCCGACGGGTAGGAGCGAGTTATTGAATGCATGGGGGAAGGGAGGGGAACCGGAGCCCAGAAAGCAAAGAAGAGCCCAGCAGGACTGTGTGCGCGCCCTGCCTGCTTGCTTGCCTTCAAGCAGGGAAGGAGAAAATGAAATTTTCCAGTGTTCTATTTCTGTGGCAAATTCAATTACTGTGGGGACTTGTTCAAAGCGGTGTAACTTCCAAGAGGCAGAAATTGAAACCCTGGCAGCTAATGAAATGGCAAATGACTAGGAAGTCCAGACAGGGGCCGTCAGTCGGATCAAACACCTGGAGAAAAACAGCAACTCTTCCCCAATGCCTTCCCAGAGCCACTCTCTCATCCATCCCCCGGAGGGGCGAGGAGACCTCCTTTCCCCAGCATCTGACTGCAGCTGGAATAACACATTAACAGCCACCGGTTTCTGTGGTCTCTCTGTTACCAGCACAACACAGCACACGAAGCACGAAATGCAAGGTGCAACCAACGTGCCGCTTTTTCCCAATCTGGGGAATCGGGTTGCATATAAACTTGTGTCAGACAGCTTGCTCCAAAGCGTACTTGCCCAAATCTCTTGTAGCTGAGAAATATGCATATCTGTAGTATATAGGCAGGGTATGGCAGTATATGGCTAGAGAATAAGGAATTTAAGACAGCATCTCTCTGGGTAACCTTGGGTGTCCTTGAGCTCATAATCTTCCTGCCTCGGCCTCCCACATGCACGTAACCACACCTAACTGGGAGAGCTTCATTAGATTGCTGGAATTATGGCTGCACGGCTAAGACGCTGAATGTCCCCAAGCGAATACCAAAGGGCACGCGATTTCAAACCCTGAGGGTGAACCTGAGACGCCCTGAATGTCTTGCAATGTGTGCGGTGTTGTTATGGACACGGGCACACATGAGCAACGATTTCCTTACATTACTGAAGCTTGGATACCAGTGTCCTGACCCAGATAGCGTGGCATCCCGGCAATGTCAAGGATATGAAATTGCAAGGCCTAAGAAAAAGTGGTTTTCGGGCCCGACCAACCGAAATCTAATTGAAAGCACTTATCCCGACGTCGGCTTCATTCACCCAGGCTCAAGAGTAAGAAAATTTGGTATTCTCCTCCCTGCCTTCCTTGAGGCTCATCGGAACACCCCAAAGAAGGAAAACCATTTCCATTTGTCACATGACGAACAATTCCAGTCAACTCTTATTAAGTTGACACCACTCTACCCAAAGTAAGGTGTGGTTTCAGTCACGATTCTCTGGGCTAAGGAGTCTTCCCGTGGCTCTCAATTCAGCTTGTCAGGCAGTCTGAGCACAGCTTATACAAAATACGCTTGCTTGTGTCTGATCCTATGCATGTTTGTATTTCAAATAAGCATGTTAATGTATTGAGCCACAAATAATGGTTTTTTCCTCTCCTGAGTGATATGATGTCTCTCCCCCTGTTCCCATTCCAACACCATGAGGCTGAGGGCACTTGCTGATGACGTTTTAGGATCCCTCTGCCATCCCGGTACCCATCTAACCATCTTATGTCATTGCATGGACTCGGGTCATTTTCAACATTTTCTTGCAAGAGCTAGCCACATCCTTGTGAAATTTTTGGTTCTAGGGCCCTGTGCGTCCACTGTTTAGGGCCTTGCTATGAACCTCCAAATGTATCCAGTAGTATGTCTTTGTTATTATTTCTAAATTCGTCATTGCCCGTGGTCATTGCCCATGATACTTGGCTACTTAGGGATATTTTCATGCGACTGTGTGCTGCGTGTTGAGCATTCCCGCCATACTGCCCTGTTCCCCGGTACACTGGCTGGGTTTGTGTGTCAACTTGACACAAGCTGGAGTTATCACAGAGAAAGGAGCCTCCCTTGAGGAAATGCCTCCATGAGACCCAGCTGTAAGGCATTTTCTTAATTAGTGATCAAGTAGGGGAGGGCCGAGTCCATTGTGGGTGGTACCATCCCTGGGCTGGTGGTCCTGGGTTCTCTAAGAAAGCAAGCTGAACAAGCCAGGAAGTAACATCCCTCCATGGCCTCTGCATCAGCTCCTGCTTCCTGACCTGCTTGAATTCCAGTTCGTTCCTTTGGTGATGAACAGCAATGTGGAAGTGTAAGCTGTGTTAGTTCCTCCCCAACGTGCCTCTTGGTCATGATGCTTGTGCAGGAATAGAAGCCCTGACTAAGATCCCCGGTTAGTCTTTTGCTTCCCTAGACAGTCTGACTTCTGTTTTCATATCAAATATACATACATTATTTTATCTATTTATGTAAAATCTGGGAACCACAAATGGAAACAGGATATTTGTCTTTCTCAGATTGGCTTAACTCACTTAACAATCATGTCCAAATATATTCATTTTTCAACAAACGACATAACTTCACTCCTTACAGCTGAACATTCCCATTGTGTACACGTAGCACGTTTTCCTTATCCACCCTTCGCTGGCCACCTACGCCGGTTCTCTAGCGTAGCTTTGTGGACAGAACTGCAATCAACAGGGGTGACCAAGTATCTTTGGCAGTTTTGACTTGGAATTTGGGGATAAATTCTGAAGCGTGGTGTAGCTATGGCATGACAAATCTATTTTTAAGTTTTTTTTGACAAACCTCCATCCTGATTTCTTTTTTTTTTTAAGATTTATTTGTTTATTATATATAAGTACACTGTAGCTGTCCTCAGACACACCAGAAGAGGGCATCGGATCCCATTACAGATGGTTGTGAGCCACCGTGTGGTTGCTGGGAATTGAACTCAGAACCTCTGGAAGAGCAGTCAGTGCTCTTAACCGCTGAGCCATCTCTCCAGCCCTGTCTTCCTGTTATTTGATGATTCCATTAGATTTCTTTTGTATATATTTGTATTTTGAGACACTTCTACTATGGTAAGTTTCCATATGGCCCCTTAATTTCTGACAGGAATAATAATAGAATCTCAATGTAGTTTGAATCTCCTTTTCTTGTCTCAATTCTCTTTTCTTTTATGATCAGTGAAGTTGGATGCGTTTTCTTATGTTTATTGGCCATTCGTGTTTCACCGTTTGAGAAGTGTCCATTTATTTCATCAACCTGTTTATTGATTGGGTTATTTGATTTCTTTCTGTCAAGCTTTTTGAGTTCATTGTATACTCTAGATATATTCTGGATTAGTTCTTTGTCAGATACAGAGTTAGCAAAGATTTTCTCCTATTCTGTAGGCTGTCCCTTCACTTGGTTACCTGGTTTCCTTCGCATACAAAGCTTTTTAATTCTATAAAATCCAGTTTGCCTCTTGTTGCCTTATTTTTTAAATAACTGTGATCCTGTCAAGAAAACCTTTGCCTGTGCCTCTATCCCAAAGGGTTTTCCCCATTTTTTTTTTCTCAAACACGTTCAGAGTTTCAAATCTGTGTCAAGGTCGTTGGCCATTTGGAGATGATTTGTGTACAGTGTGAGAGATGGAAATTCGGTTCATTCAATGTGTGAATCCGCAGCTTCCGGAGTAGCATTTGTTGAAGAGACTGTCTTTTCTACAATGTGTATTTTTGACACATGTATCAAAAAGCACATGATGTAGCTGTGTGGGTTCCTGTCTGGGTCATGTTCTATGGTGTGTTGATCTACATGTGATGTGATGGGATCATGTTGGTTTTGTCACTATGACTATGTAGTATAACTTATATCATTCAGTGTCTTTAATAATTTCCAAATACGTCAATCATCCACTGTGAGCTGTTCTGCATTATATTTTGGAATTCTAAATTCAAAAAAAAAAAAACATACCAAGACCTCAGTTGTCAGGGGAAGGTTATTCACTTGTTTGCATCTCAGAAACATTGAGAGGACTAAGGTCATGGGCACATGGCGGAGATTCTGGGTCTGTACCCGTCTTGAATTCTTTTTTATGTCTGATGACTTTATTGGGAAAGTTGCTGAATTAATTAAGCAGGAAGTGTGTATTCATGTCCTGAGATCTACCCGAGTTCAAAATAACAAAATTGCCGAAAGATTTCTAACTAAATGATAGAATTAATCCATTAGTAATACAGGCAAGGCAACTATTACATAAGTCAGTTAGAACATGTTCTTATTATATTTGGTTGAGACTTAAGATGTTTGGAGTTCAAAAGAAGAAAACCTTGACCCACAAGAAACTTTTGGTCATGAGTAAAGAGTTCTCATTGGAAACTGGTGACAGACTTGCTTATTTGTGAAATAAAATGAATGTTAACGAAAGGGAAACCCAGGTATGGCTAAAGATCCGAAACTGTGACTCCGCATGGCGAGGGTTAAGGAATGGGAGATGGAGACACAGGCATAGCTCATGAGCATCCTTTCTCAGAGCAGGATGCAGAGAAAGAAGTGCTGGGGACCGGCAGGCAGGGGTGAAAGTCCTTGAAGAGATCTTAACTAGAACAAACCAAACGAAAACATGGGAACGTTGGGATAAAGATGTGCAGATGGCGTCAGAGAAAATTAGTCATGCAAACGAGACTAAATGTCTCACTGCAGACGCTGACAGGAAAGACCGTCCCTGCACTGTCACCAAACCTAGGTGGGTTGTTGGCTCTTCCGAGTGCAAGCTGGTCAGCAACTTCCTCGACTGCTCTCCTCAAGGGTTACATCCTCCAGAAACCTCCTCTCGTCTCCTGTGAGCCCACATGACACCCTGTGCTTATCTAACCTGACTCCTAGTCCTCCGTTCCCAATCCTGGTTTATTTGCCTCCTCCTTAGAATAAATAGCAACAGCAGGTGCTAGGGAACCCAGCATAGGATCCAGCACCAAGCACGGCAGAACAAACTTCCGTTATATAAACAACGTCTTCACATTCACAGACCCAAGGCCTAATAAACCTACTTCTTAAAAGGTTTACAGATAAAGATAATTGTAGGTGATTTTGCAACACTTAGATATTTATATTTAGTTTAATTTTTCTCAACATAATAGTGTTCAGATATCTCTTTACAATATCAGAGTGTAGAATAATAAACATTTATTCAGTTTTACCGATAGAGATCCTAAAGGTCAACCTCTCTTCTCCAGCACAAGATCTCATTCATGGAGACAATGACCTAAACTACCCCACAGGAAGTCAGGTCATTCAGAGAACAGCTCTGTGGTTCTGGTCATACTCTTTCCTCCAGTGCAAGTCTTATAAGATACCGAGTGCTTCCCTGGAGATGGAAATCAAGGTTCCACTTGGATTTTTTTAATACTTTTCTACTCTTGTAATTGTGCTTTCTTTTCTCTCTGAGATCCACACTATAATAATAAATTGTATTTGTAAACTACATGGAGGGCTGGAGAGATGGTGCAGCAGTTCTAAACACTGAGCTCTCTCAGAGGAGCTGAGCTCGGTCCTAGCACCCACATCATACAGTTCCCAACCACCTGCACCTCCAGCTTCCAAGGACCCAGAACCCCTCTGGCCTCCATGGGCACCTATATACATGGTATATGCACACAGACATACATATTTACACATAATTTTTGAATCTTTTTAAAAATATGTGTAAAAATTATTAAAACGATTATCACAAATCCCTATTCACCTGTTCAAAGAACAATATTTCCATCCATTCCTTCACTGAACCTACTTTATCCATGAAAACATTGTCTTACGTAGACAGAAAGAACGCTTCTCAACGATAGGATTGAAATGGCTCCTATGTGCCATTCATCACATTTCACCTGAGCAGATTGCTCCATATACTGCTGTTCACAAATAGAAAAATTCATCGCCATGCATATTCTAACACATTAATAACACAAATTTAAGGAATTGTTTAAAAAGACTTTAAGAAGGGATTGGGGATTTAGCTCAGTGGTAGAGGGCTTGCCTAGCAAGCGCAAGGCCCTGGTTCAGTCCCCAACCCAAAAAAAAAAAAAAAAAAAAAAAAAAAAGACTTTAGGAAACAGTTTTATCTTCATGTTAAAATTAAAAGGTAAGAGTAGGGGATGTAACTTGGTGGGTTTTACCTTCCTGTTGAAGTTAAAAGAGTGGGGGATGTAGTTTCATTCGCCACTTTCCTAGTGTGTCTGATAACCTGTTTATTCCCTAGCACCTTAAAAAAATAAATAAATAAATGTAAATGATATACTACAGATAGTCCCCAACTTAAGCAATTTTCTAAGTCAAGAGTTTAGAATTTTAAATTTTGTTGCCATACGAATTGGGCTGAGTTTATTGGGGAATTCTTTGTCTGCTACAAAACTCCTACCACATGCAACAATGTTTCTCTCAGAGTCTGTGCTCAGACACTATGACTGACACTCTTGGCCAGATCAACAGCTACAAGCCCTTTCTCCTTTCCCATCTTGATAACAGTGGCTCAAATAAAGCACTTCTTTTCTCCCTCTTCCCGCTGGTGGTCAGAGTGCGACACTGTTTCAGTGTACTGCAAGTGAACACAAGTCTGGTAGCTCCTTCAAGAACCGATTGTTAGCACAGAGGAGAAGGGGACCAGAGGAAAGCGTCTTCACCACCATTTCTCCTTCACCTTTTAGATTCAGACGTGATGCCTGGAGCTGCAGAAACCTTCTTGTGACCAAGAGACAAGTACACAGCCCAATGTACCCATCAAAATGAGTGAGCAGGAGGGGAAAACGGGTCCATGATGATATTGGAGGGCAGCCAAACCCACACCAGAAACCAAAGGAACCGTCTTCTTTTTACATGAACTCAATGACTGTGTTAAAATGGACAGTGTGGAATTTTCCATTCCATGCCCCCAGAAGCATTCCTAAATGAGACAAAGGCAACCTGGAAATCTGGGCTCCTGTGGTTCCTTCTATGTCTGAACTGTGGACTGCATGGTTCCTGTGACTGCTTGGTGGGGGACGGGGGTGGGGGCAGAGTCAAGAAAATAACCATTTTCTCAGCCTTTCTCTTCACCTGCAGCTTAACATCGCTGTAGGTGCTCATGTCAGCACAGGGCTGACTAGGGTAAAGGCAGAAGAGTGTTCTACAAGGATCCCAGAAGGCTGTAACTGAGAGATGAAGGGCTGGAGATTTCTGCCAGCGTAAAGTACCAAGATACTCCCCGCCCCCACCCCACATGCCACCAGAGTAAGTTTTAAGACTACTTCACTTCTGCCCTCACTCTCAACAAGCAACCCCTCTCGGTTTGATATTTTAAATGTATTTCCCTCTCATCTTCTTCACCTCCTCCAAATCAGAACCCAGAATCCTTTGCCTCTGAAACAAGTATGTAGCGATTTAGAAATTTCCTATGCATGTATGCTGCTGCAAGGAGCCAAGTTCTTCACATCAACTGCTTATGTTACAAAAAGGTAGAGAGTAAATTCCAAAAACACAGAGCACGACAGTAATCTTATTCAAAAGCCCACAGAGTCTCCATCTCCCGTTAGACCACTAATTCCAAGATGGCCGGCAGCCATTCACCGGCTTGTGCCCCTTCCTCCCTTTGAATTCAGCCTTTCCTCCTGAATGGAGCTTTGCAAGGGTAACACAATGCCTTCCAGAAGAGGTTACAAAGACTTCACTTCTGTCGCTGTGCATTCTGCCATTCTGTGGTTGGTTCATTCACTGGGAGGAAAGCCAGCCTCCATGTTGGCACAGCCATGACTGCTGAGAAACAGGGAGAGCCCTGAAGCCAGCACAGCTGTCTGACACAGTCCGGCAAAGCTGAGCCCAGTGCTGTCTTCACCACCGTGCTGGCTCTCGCCCTGGGTTTCTGATCTCTACGAGTTGCATTTGTGGGGGACGTTTTATGATTCGTTTATCTCTTTTCCCCAGAGGAAAAAATATTTCTGCTCTCAAAGAAGTAACCTTATCTGGCCTTACTCGGGAGTTTTCCTTGCCATAGAGACTGTGGAAGGCACAAAAGAGTTGGATCGCCTCGGAGTTCTCTTGGCACCCCTGCCCCTAAGCAAACTCAGAAAGAATAGGTTTGGCAAGAGATCAGATGACAGGCCTCCTCCTATATGTAGTCTGCAGGACATTGCCCCAAGAGTATCAAAACTTAATAACGAAGTTAGTTTGCCTAAAACAACCTTGATAATTTATAAAGATGACATAAAATAATATAAAAGAAATATGAGATTTTGATAATTATGAGAAGACTGGCTCATATTTAGTTACAGTGAGGTCTCTTAACAGAGAGAGAGAGAGAGAGAGAGAGAGAGAGAGAGAGAGAGAGAGAGAGAGAGAGAGAGAGAGAAAGAGCTCTCAAACTTATAAGCTAGACTACCTCACAAGTTGATTCTCTAACGCCTATGCATTGGCCAAGCCTTGGGAACTTGCCTAGACTCACTCAGATCCTTTTCTGTCTGTTTAATGTTTCACTCTCCTGAAGAATACAATGTCATATTGTCACAAATGCTCCCGTAGTCTAAGATGATTTGAGATTGCTAATTCCTATTTTCTCTGTGCTTGTAACATTTGTCCAGAGACAACATGACTTAATCTATATTTCTTTGGAAATCATAGGTTTTGCCTCTCCTGTGGAATTTGTAAACATAAAGGAACATCCTGGTGGCTAGTCAGTCAGAGATGTAAGGTTGACCAGCCACAGTCTGTCACTCGTTCATCCATTATTCTCCTCTCCCTGTTCCTTATCTCCTCTGCTGGGACCTGTCTGATGCCGGGGCTGGTGTCTGACTGCTGGGGAAGGCCCAAGCACCGTGCTGGTGGCTGCTCTATGGACAGATGGCCACACCAAAAAGAGTGCTGGGATGACCCCACCCCCAGGGGATTCCTCAGAGCTCTGAGGCTAAGAGCCTGAGTCAGGCTCTGGCTCACTGCACACAAACCCTGCAGCCCACAAACTCTGTGATGTCACATGCTTGTCAGTTAAAAGGACTAAGTTTGGGAGCTGTAGAGACGGCTCAAAGGTTAAGAGCATTGGCTGCTCCTCCAGAGGACCCTAGTTGGATTCCCAGTACCTGCATAGAGGCTCAGAACTCAAGTTCCATCCACAGAAGCCAACCTCCAAGGGCACGGCACGCTCATAGTGCACAGACGTACATGCAGGCACAACAGCTACATACAAAATTTTAATGAAAAATAAACAACTTTCCTGTAGCCATTGCTCACAGCAATAGGTAACTGTGGTCTCTGTGAGTCGGGCATATTGTGTCTAACAGTGAAACCTGCTTACAATTAACTCAGTGAAATCTAGTGACAGAGCAAAAACATAAACGTGCAAATTAAAGGCCAAAACAAACAAACAACAAACTGACATCATTTATTGAAAGTAAGAGTTCACCAGGATTTTCCTTTAATTATGTCTGAGAGCTTCAAAAACTAGCTACTTTGTTGTTGTTATTGTTTTGTTCGTTTGTTTGTTTTATCAGCAGACGCCATCTTCCTTTTGCATTTATACTCTCAGAAGAACAAGATACTTTCACAGGAAAGATGGTGGCTTTCTCTACACACCGGGGAAAAGGTAATTCACTAAATTGCTAGGAGCCAATGGTGACAGGTGAGAACAGAGGGGATCTTGGGAGCAGTGGGAGTCAGCCTTGCTGAGAATCCTGCTGCAGAGCTCACCCCTCAGCAGCCGGTGTGAGGGAAGTAGACAGGAAGTGGTCACCTAACTTCCTATCTCCCAACTGTTTCTTCGTCCCCCCAGTCTCTCCCCCACGGCCCCAGAGTTCCAAGCAGATCATGGAGAGATGAGGAGAGACCTAGATATTTAAATGCGTCAAATGCAAGGCTTTATAAGGTAAAGAATGTCGAACAGGTGCCCAAGGCAGGGGGATACTGGAGCCAAAACTGAGAACAAATGCCAACTGAGGTAAGCACACAATTTCCTTTAGGGTCTCCTACCACGAATGCTACAGTCATCGAAAGGACAGAATAAAAGGTGCGTGACCTTTAATGTAACAGGCTGTGGCTTTCCAAGAAAGCATTAGGCCCCATGAATCAAAATGCTACAAAATATCCGTATAGTCCTGTTAACAGTCCAGCTGGACTTTCTCCCTGCGCTCTTACCTCAGTGAGCTGGTGGGGTGGCCCCTAAGACAGAAAAACCCCAGATGCAATTCTTTAGCTCTCTAGATTCATTCCATTCGTCGTGTTTTCTTCCCTCTGCTTCAAACTCCTAATACATGTTGAGAGAGACACTTTTTTTCCTCTGCTGTTTTTAGTTGAGCATCCCCTTGACTGTATTTTAACCTTGACTAGCAGGCTGCCTGTAGCGACACCCAGTGGCGATAATGAGTCCCGACACCAGCTCCCGGCTTCCCGGAGGCCCCTAACACTGTCTCCCTGCATTTTCCCTGCATTCCTTGTGTGCAACACTCCCTAGACCCCAAAGAGTAGCCACGTTTTGTGCTTCTAGGCCATTTGTTATTCTGCCTAAAGATTTATAGTCATCAGCCGCTGCTCATGCATCTACCCTGTAGGAACTGCTAGGGGAACCCAGTCCTTCACAACTGTGGGTATCTGCCTTTGATGAAAGTAATAAGACAGGCAGGATCTTTGATAAGCAGCAGCAGCAAAGGTCTTCTAACAAGCTTCAGGGGGAAGCCTATGGTCCAGCACTTGGGAAATGGTCACAAGAGGATGCCGTGAATTTGAGGCTAGCCCGAACTATGTATCTAGATACATACCAAAACCCTGCTCCCCACCCCCACTCTACCCCCGCCAATAAATAAATAAATAAATAAATAAATAAATAACCTCTCCATTGACAAGTTCTAATTTCCAACCATGCATAGAAATATAATGGCATATGCAATTACATGCCAAAGTATCACAACATGTCTTGTCAACTTTACCCAACACAAACAGACAGGGGTGCCTAACATTTGGCACTTCTGAAGATCCTAGGGTATCTAACCCATTAGTTAACAAAGGAATTCACAAGCCCTAAAGAAAAATCCAAAGCAAATTAATATTAATTAATTAATTATTAATATTTAAAGTAAAATTTAAAATATCCAAGCTTATACCCCAGAATCCCCAGTAATATTTGCAAAGGTCGTTCACCACTCTCCCGCCCTCAGGTGTCCTTCACATGACCTTGGTTGGGCCTCCTCTTAAATGTTAAGTCCACATTCAAGTCCCAAACACTGTATTCATAGTATCTCACCATGTTCGGCTATTTCCCGACAGTGAGAGGAATACACAGTGCCAAACAGACCAAAGGACATTCTGTCACTGTCAGAGGTGAGGCAGGAATGCAGGGCAGGGTGGCACCGGCTTGGAACCTCAGCGCTCAGGAAGCCTAAGCAGAAAGACAATGAGCCCAAGGTCAGTCTGACCTCTGCAGAAAGACCCGGCCTCAATAAAATGGGAAGAAAGAAATAGTTGAAAATAAGATACCCCATCAGCCAGGCAAGAGAGGTGACATACAACTTTAACCCCAGTGCTCAGAAGGCAGAAGCAGGTGGGTTTTTATGAGTTCAGGGCCATCCTGATCTACATTGTGAATTCTAGGCTGGCCAAGAGCTATGCATGTGACCCTGACTCAAAAATAAATAACTAAAGAGAAACTCTGAACTCCAGGATGCGCAGGCACTCAGGGGTAAGCAGCTTACCCCTGTGAGATCACTTAGAGAATGGAAATGATGGCTTCGAAATCTGTGTTAAGAATATCCCAAGGGCTCAGCCGTTAAGAGCATCGGCTGCTCTTCCAGAGCGCCACACGGTGGCTAACAAGAGTTTGTAATCCCAGTTCCATGGAATCCAGTACCCTTCCCTGTCCCCTAAAGGCACCGGGCATGTTCACGGTACACAGACATACAGGAAGGGAAAAACACTTGGACACATTTTTTGGTTTTTTGGTTTTCTTTCTTTAAGAAAAGAAGAATATTCCCAAATGGAATTGTGAGATCAAGTGTGACCCAGTCTTGAGTCACTTTTGCAACAAGCTCAGAAGAAGAAAAAAAATTTCATGTTGCTTTTTCTGATTAGAGTTCTTACCGAAAATATAACGGTATCCCCTGAGAGAACCAGAGAAGCCATTAGCTTGCTGTTCCAAGACTAGAGCACTAACAGTCTAAACCCCACCTGACATAGACACCCCTAAAGGTCAGTGCACTCCGAAAGGGGGAGCAACAGTGAGGGAGATAGATCAAGGCACACCATCACTGCTTACTGGAGGACTGCCCTTGACCTAAGATTTCAGTATTCCCCTTAGCCTGCACCTGTAAAACAAGACGTGGCCAGTGTGACTTCCCACTCAAGTCCCACGGAGTGCTGGGAAGACCATGAGGTAACATAGGTAAACAGCTTCTAATGTACAGTGCACACCACAGCTCACAGTCGCTCGCTATTGGTAGCCATTTTAAAGGACAATCTAAGATACGTGAGTTTTAAATTATCTTTTGTCTTTACTTATGCGCCTTTGGGGAAGGGGTTTGCGCACCTAAGTGCAAGTGCCCCAGAGGCCAGAAGAGGGCATCAGATCCCCGGACTGGATTTACGGGTGGTTGTGAGCTCTCCAATGTGTCTGCTGGGAAAGGAAAGGAACGAGGGGCCTCTGCAAGGGTAGCATGCGCTCTCAACCTCTGAGCTATTTCTTCTGCCCTATTAGTTACATTTTTAAAGGAATTAGTCTGGAGTCAGTATTTTCCACTTAGGAATTTGGGGAAGGATTGTGGAAGGGGGCAACCGGGAGGGGGGCAGTGGGTGGGATGTGGAGTGGATAAATAAAAAATAATAAAAAAAAAAAAAAAACAGAACACACATGTTGGAGCTGGAGAAATGGCTCAGCAGTTCAGAGGGCTTGCTGCTCTTCCAGAGGATCTAGACTCAGTTCCCAGAACCCACAAATCATCTGTCATTCAAGCTCCAGGGGACCAAGGCCCTCAAAAAGCACCCACACATCCATGGTGTGCCTATATTCATTCATACCACACACACACACACACATACACACACACACACACACACACACACACACAAATAAATAAACCGAAAAGGATGCAAACATTTTTTTAGGTTGGGGAAACCTTTACTTTTGTAACAGAATAAGAATGAGAAGAATGCACGTGATCGCCAAGCAAATAATAATAATAATAATAATAATAATAATAATAATAATAATAATAGTTTTTTTCCACTGAAAGGAAAGAGCTACAGCCAGAAATGAAGTCATTTTGTGTCTTTAAAAATTACTCCATGGAACAGGCAGAAGAATAAGTGTGTGTCAACAGAGTACATCCCACAGCCATCTCTACATCTTGGGCTGTGATCAACAAGAACTGAAAGTCACAAGATTCCATTAGCCCAGAGCTATCAAGGTATGGATGATGCTGTGGAAGACTTGTCCTTTATTGTAAGCCGCCTAGACGCACTCCTCTGCCGGGGAACGGGGCCTGTGGCAGCCTCCGCATGCTTAAGTATCCTTGGAAATTCTGGGAGGGTAAAGGAGACCATTAAACCAATTTTATCTTAGCCAGGGATGGCATCACATGCCTGAGATTAATATGACTCATAAGACATATAGGTGGTTGATAGAGAGTAAGTTGTCTTTAGTAAATTAAGGTAGGAGGAGGCATGATTGGGGGTAGGGGGAGGCACACTCTCCTTTGAAAGATTAAGCCCGAAACTTCTCCCATAATTTGACACATCTCCGAAAAAAATGTTTTCTGCAACTGAATTTAAAATAGGTTCCATTCTCTGGGGCATCATTTGTCGTGAGGCCCAACTTAACAAATGAGGGCTGCCACCTCCAAGTCTAATTTTAAAGATTGTTTTTTAAAGAAACTAGCTTCTAATAAATACTTATGAGCTGCACATCAATGGCTTCAAAGACAAAACGTTGACTATTGCTGTACTGTTGTTTTTCAACGTGTATGAAGAGGGAACTTCATTTTATTATAGGCATGATCAATGGAAATTAGGAAAATCATATATATTAATATAAAGCACTACATATGAATATATTATGCAATTATATAATTATATTGTGTTGTATTTATGTGATATGTAAGTTTAAGCACAAATGTAATTATATTTAATTTAAAAGGCTATTTGAGGGAAGTTTGATTTAACTCTTAGAAAGCAAAAAAAAAAGATGCTTTAGTAATTTAATCATCCCTTCAATTAG